>NW_021681209.1:0-701 GCF_001412515.2 Diachasma alloeum | reverse complement strand
CAGGTCAAAATTTGAAATTTCGGCTCATGATAGCTATGAATGAGCCTCACTTTGGTGCTTCGTTTCAGCTCGATCGGTGAAGTAGTTCCTGAGATATAATCACTTGTTTAAATTTCGTTTTTCCGCAATATCTCGCCAACAACTGCACCGATTTCAATTTTTTTTTCGAACTACTCGTCTCGATGGCCTCTATCTAGATCACTCATATGATATATACCGATTTGTGCAAAGTTTGGAGATATTGCCGTTTATCCGTTTTTTCATAAAAAACACTGTACGCGCGATAAGTCAATGAAAAAACGAGCTAGCGACTTGAAATTCGGTATGCTGCTAGCTTTTGTAACATAGACGGTTCGTATTTTCGATGAGGTCAATCGGTCGAGCGGTTCGCGAGATATTCAATTTTTTGTGAAAATCTATTCTGTCAAATATCTCGTCAACTACTTGACCAATTAAAAATTTTCTTTTTTCAAAATATCCGTCTTGATCGCTACTATCTAGATCATTGAAAATATATATACCCGTCCATACAACCTTTTGGAGATATCCTCGTTTTTCTTTTTTTTATTTTCTCATTCTTGTGCGGTTGATAACTTGTGACAAAAAAATGATATGAATTTGAAATTTGACATTTGAAAGGTCCGTACTTTAAATCGGCACAGTGGTTTAGGAGATATTATTTTTTTTGAATAAATCCATTT
>NW_021681208.1:76582-76759 GCF_001412515.2 Diachasma alloeum | reverse complement strand
TTATGAATACACTTGAACTCCTGAAGGTACTACCCCATACCGATGCATCTAGCCTGCTGACCGTGTCCCTGAACATGGTCCCGTACCTGTGCCATCATCATCAACACCGATAACCACAACCAAGCAGGAAGCCACTGGGTTGCCGTTTACCTCGGTTCAAATGGACGAGGAATCTAT
>NW_021681208.1:54623-76462 GCF_001412515.2 Diachasma alloeum | reverse complement strand
ATTACTGTGCTTCACTGGTTGTTCAATGATCGGTCTTGACAATCCTTCCATAAACTATTTTCTTCAGACACAAAACGTAACGATCGCATTATTATGAACATGTTTAAAAAAATTACTCAAAACCGAAATTGTAATCGTAAAAATTTAAGTAAACCTTTTCAGAGTTTATCTGGCAAAAGTATTTTACATTGTAATCAGCGTTTCACTAAAAAAAATTATGTACCTTCATTAATTGATCAATAATAATAATAATAATAATAATATTAATAATAATCATCGTCATCATCATCATCATCATCATCATCCTTTACAATTAAGAAAATTATGTATCCTAGACAATAAGCATAATTTCTGAATAAATAATTTATGAAATCCTATAAATTAAGCGTTATGTAGTAATTTCTTATTACCACAAGCCACTTTCCACCCGCCACTCATTTTCTATCTGGCGGCCATTTTCCACCCACCACCCACTTCCTGTGACCCTCGGACCCCAACTTTGAGGCCCTGCACCCCAGGGGGCCCCCTAGTGCGCCGACGGCCAAAGGCATGCCGCCGAGGGGGGAGGGGGGACGTGCATGTGCACTTCCTGGAAAAAAGGGGGGGAGGGGGAGAATTCCTGGAAAAAAATTCGCCAATAATGCCCTCTTACTACTACGAATTTCATTTATACAACAATGCTTTCGAAATATAGAGAAATAATTTAACTGTTATTTGAGAGGTCAGGATGGAAGAGAATAACTTTGCAAACCATCATGGACATGTGTTTTTGGGATAATAATGAAAAGTGTCGAGGTCTTACCTCTCTGTTAATAAACCTTGGTGGTCTTCAAATTACCAGAGTATACACTATTTATCACAAATTCCTATCTTATCTCATCGTTTTTACTAATGTCTTTGTGGCATACATACCTTGATTCTGCCATTTAGAGACTCCTTAGCACTATCAGCCCGCTTAGAAAGTGGAATGCGGTTAAATGTATTGGCGTTTTGAGGTTAATGACCATGTCGATGACTTGAATCACGCCGAAAGTTCGTATTTTTCCGGAAATATTCGGTGCTCTTTTCGTTATCCAATGGGGAACGTTCTAGCTGATGGAGATTGAGGTGGGAAAACATTTGGTGTTTGAAATAATCAAATATTCTATCATTACTACACTTTTTTAATTGAAAATTTGAAAAATCTTTATTGTTCATTTCTTTGATCGACTTTATAATTATTGTTTATTTAAACATGTTGTCGGATTTAGTTTTTTTTACAACTTGAGAAATGAAATAATGCAATACAGTAATAAAGCTTCTTACGTAAAGAAATTAAAGGAAATATAATTACGATCATTCATATTCATTCTTATGTATTATTAGACTACTTCAGTCTTAGCTCAGCACAGCATGTTGAGAATCTCTTTTTCAATTATTGAATATGAATATCAGCTTTTTACGTTGCTAATCTAGCCAAACGTACAATTATTGACAAATCATTGGCATTGTTTTATAGACTACTGACTCATCATATCATGCCAATACAGCAATTATGATTATTATAAAATATTATATTTCGTGATGAACACAAAGAGCTCCTTTTCTTATAATTAGGAAATCCGAATTGGAAAATTGAACAAAAAAAAACACAATCGAAATGAAAAATCAAAAAAAGTTATCCTACTGTTGAGTAGATTATTTAGAAAAAAAAAATAGAGATAATATTTCAATCATATTATCATTTTTCAAGAAAATTATATTTTCTATCGTGTTATTTTCTATGTCAACAAATATAATTGTCATTTTAGTGCCAATGAGAACAATTGAAATAAACACGCTTTTGATTTTTCTCCACATGTAACAAAAAAGACAGAGGTGGGAAAATCGTAGAATCTTCATTTTATTGAACAACTACTTTTCTCATTTTTGTTGTTCACTTCAGGAAATTTTTTCTTTTGATACTCATTAAGAGGCCTCGGGACTGAAAAAAAACACGGGCAAAACTTTGCTTCATGAATTCTCCGCCAAAAGAGCATGAAAAATTATGAAACATACCTAAAAAAATTCTTTAATTTTTTACTCACAGGATGAAACGAGTTGAGGATGCTCTGAGAAGGATAAATAAATTTTTTCAATGTTTAAACGTTGGAGGCAGTTGACAGTTTCTCGCGTGCCGTCTTGCTTCGATACCCCCTTCCTTCGTCGCAAGATGGTGACGCGAGGACCTGTCAACCACCTGGTATGTTTGAACATAAAATTTTTTTATGTTTATGTTGTTTATAAATATTTTTATATTTATCCTTTTCAGGGCACCCTCAACTTGTCTCATCCTTTGAGTAGACAATTAAATAATTTTTTAAGGTATGTTTCATAATTGTTCATGCTCTTTTGGCGGAGAATTCGTGAAACAAAGTTCTCCCCGTATTTTAGTAGTTTTGTTTTAATTCCCGAGGCCTCTCAATAACGATAAATTTAGTGACTAATAGATACTGATAAATGATCCACTCTTCATCAATCCAGAAAACTCATAAACCCATTCTATGATACGATAAAAATATATACTCTCTCTTTTGACTCTTAGCTCCTTTCATTTGGATGAATATTATATTTTCCTTATGAATATCGAACGAAACTGCTTATGATACGAATGAACATAGGCATTTCATGACAAACAGTGAACCCAAGCAATATTGTCTCGAAACTATGACTATTTTCTTTTGAAGTTTCAAAACTATATGCCTTATTAGTAGATAATTAGAGGAGGGAATGTCGTAAGTTTCAAACCGTCATTAGATAAGAACTGATTCGATGAGGAATAATAGAATCGAACTTCTGAATCGAAATATCAGTTGCCAGGGTTTACCAGATGGATGGAGATCATTACATACTTCTCCCACACCTGGCCTCCACAATTTCTTGAATTTCATTATGAGAATCCATCTCTGAAATTACTGGCCTCTGGATTCCTTCGGTCTGCTCTGATTCTGTTGTTGATGGTGTGTTGAGTTGATCATCATGTCCTTGGTCAATACGACGTCTCTGAGTTTGTGGTGCAACTTCCTCGTCGAGTTCACTCCATGGACCATCAGGGTGTGTCAACGTTCTGCATACTGCTGACGTAGTTTGAGTGGTGATTACTGCAGGAGCATTTTGAGGAACAATTGCTGGAGGGATGTTCTGAGGGATGTTCTGAGGGACTGCTGGAATATTTTGAGGAGCGACTGGGATGGCGATAGGAGCAGTAGCTCTAGCTGGGCCTGGCACATGAAATCTAGGGCGCATTTCTTCCACAGAGAGAACAACAGCATCAATGACGTTGATGAAACTCATGCTGGATACATGGAGGAATAGATTCTGGCTGTCATTGCGACGTAGATAGCCTCTGATTGCTACATGAGCTCCCTGTGGTGGGCTTGCACTCTCCTCAAAAGCTGCAACGTGTACAGGGAGTCGATAACGTTGAGCATCAGTAATCACACCATTCCCATACGTAGACATAGTGTTGGACGCACTTGCAATACGTAATTTGATGTATCCTGTGATGAATACAGGACCCATAATTTCACCAGCTTGTTCAAAGTTGATGGTTATGAATAGGGTGGGCTCTGGGCTAACTTCTGGCATAGGTCCTAGCAGTTCAACATCGGAATGGGGCTGGATGAAGCTCTCAATGGGCATCAAGTTGTCCAGACTCCTTTTGTTTGTGGGATTCGCAAGTCGAACTTTTGCTCTGGTGATTCTTACGACCTGCAATTGAGAGAGAAATATTATTAGTTGAAGCCAACGAAAATTCATTTAGCAATTTCAACAGCCATTTTTTTTTTCGAAAAGACATGACTGACGAATAATTTTTCCCTCGAATTCAGCGATTCTCGCCCCCCAGAACAGAACTCGTAGCCAATGTCCTCGCATATTATGAAAAACCACTCGATATGGCTGATTGGATGACCGAACAGCATTGCCTCTTGAAACAAACTCATCAACCCTGATGATAGCACCAGTAATATCCCTGAAAACACAAAAAAATCAAGTTTTAAAATTTCCTGAATGTGCCACGGCCATGACTTATTAAGCAATGGACATGGATTTCTCTCCAACATCGATTTTTCGTTTATTTTTAAAAATTTAAATTAATTTTCATCGATTTTGCCTCTAAATGGACGCATTATTAATGCTTAATTTATTCTTCTAGATCCTGTATAATGGTGCTTGTTGCATTTTTTCTAAAAAAACATTGAATGTAAAAATCAGATCACTGCCACGCGGATACATAGTTGCGATGTAACCTATAACACCATGTGCACTGAAGCCACTCTAGTATTCAATTATTGCTCTCGGGAATGAAAAAAAATACTTACACCATATTATCACCAACTTCGAGGGCATCCAATTCTTCGTCCGTAACGTATGGATGGTTTACAGATTGTTCTGCCATGACTGATACTTTTTCTCTTTTTTGTCGCGATAAAAACGGATATCAGCTCTGCCTTGTTCACCTTCAACTCGACTCTGCCCCGACCGGAAAGATATAAAACGTCACTTCCTGCGAGGAGCGCCACAATCGTCGTTCATGAAAAGCGTCCTGTCGCTCTCAGGAAATGTGAAAGGTTTTTGAGGTTGCCCGCGATTATTCAAAAAAACTATATACATTGCACGACATTATTCATGAGAATAAAGTTAGAAAAAATATATCACGCAGTTTTTTAACGATATTATCAATCAAATCAATGTTGATACCATGACTATGCCACCTCACAAATTAACAATAAATTTTATTGTGTGGAAATTGATGAACATGAAGAATAATTTCCCTTTTTCATAAAAATTCAAATATTTTTATTATCAAACAAACGACAAACAAATGGACTATAAAATCTTGGTCATATCTTAACGAACCGTTGATAACCCGCGATACTGATAATCTTTAGAAAAAATTACATGCAACATTTTTACAGGTTTAACGATTCTTATTGTTTCTAAAAAATATGGTTCAAGAATGAGATTATTAGAATAATACACTGAGAAAGTAATCATCATTTCTTTTACTTTGAACCAAATTATTCGGTATCCTCACTAAACGTTAGAATTTTAGATTGGATTTTCTCATTTTTCTTCGAAAAATGTACGAACGATCAATTTTAACTACATGAACTCCTTCTTAAAGAATGAATAGAACGAACAAAAAAAAATAAACGAAAAATGAAACGGAAAAAAAAAATAAAACTCAAAAAGATAATGAATATAATAATCTCGTTCTATTCATCGGTTCATGTGATTTCTCAATAATCTTGCAGTATACGTTATTATCATACTCAATCTTGTGAGATTTATATACTTGAATAATTTTACATTTTCTGGATGCGATGAAAATGATTCGATCGAATCAAGCTAAATTCAGGAAAACAAACACGAATCATCTCTCAAAAACTTTCGTAAATATCCATACAGATGAATCATCGGATAATTAGTCACTCAATCACGGAAAAATTGAAGAAAAATGAGTATTTAATGATTCGGGTTTATTTGAAATCTATTTGACTCTGATAATTTACTGTTTAAAAAAAATGAAAATATGATTTTTTTTCCACTCATGAATGTTTTCTTGACTAAACTCATTCGATCCTCTGTTCACATAAAAATTATGACTCAACTCAAATCTCTCGAAATATTACATCTTATCCAAAAATTAATAATAAAATTAGTACAATATTTTTGAAGATCTATACCAGACTTCAAAGAATTAGTCTCTATGTTCTCTCAAAAATGAGAGAAAATACGAAAACCATCATATAATTAGGTTGTGAGATAATTTCTCTCACTTCTTCTTAGACGATTCCAGTCTTGGACCTCAAGATCTCTATCATCATTATATAACTTAAACAAATGACTAATCAGGTTCTGATATAATTTTTCTTTCTATCATCATTATATAACTTAAACAAATGACTAATCACGTTCTAATATAATTTTTCTGTCTCTCTACTCAGTGGCTTCTATCTTTATCATTATTATATAATGAAATATGTATTTTTTCATCACTATGAAAAACTGCTTTCCTTTTAGATGCGAAGGAAATCGAATTCTTCTTTTTTTTTTTAATAATTTGAAGCAAAAGAAACTAAAGCCCACGTCCATCTCCTTCCCTCCCCGAATTCTCATCATCTTTCAAAATTGTGCCCTGGGTTGGAATACGTCTACCGGCCTCACCCCAAGTACTTAGTTCCAGTGGAGCAACGTTTGAAGACCTTGGCAATCGTTCGACGATTGCTCTCCCTCCCGTCACACTCACTTCAGAAGATCTCATCCCCAGCCAATGAACCACCGTGTCTTCAGGATCAATGTGAATGATGAGAGGTGAAATTTCTGTAGAATCAATTGTGGATCTGGGTTGGTTCGTCTCCATAATAATGGCACAAGTAATGGCAACAATCTGGAAAGAAATGTCAAAAAGTAATTTAGTCAATAACTTTCTCAATATGTTAGTCTTTTAACATTTTTTCCTAAAATCACTCATTCTCAAGATAATTATAAAAATCAAGTGGATTTTTTCACATCCTGACTTCACAGCTGAAACATTATCATTCTCATTAAATTACTAATTAAGAAATGATGACGTTTCGTAGTACAATAAAATACTACCCATACCTGTCCCGCAACCAATTGTTCAAATCTGATATCATTGGGATTCCAGAAGATTAATCTAATGGAACGTCCTGCCAGATTATCCAACATACATACAGACAGAGTCTGCCTAACGTCGTGGTTTAATCCATTGCTGTCCACTCGAGTAATTACACCAATTATCGAGCTGTATTGATTTTTCGAAAGAAAAAAATTATTCTAAACTGTTTCAATTACCAATTTCGTTCACAATTTTAAAGAAGAGAGACTTTATAACCAATGAAAATCAATTAATAAAAACCATTATAATCATAGTTTATTATTTTAAAACACATGAAAAAACAGATGAAAAAAATATAAATACTTACGCTATGTTATACCCTAACTCCAGATAATCCATCTCAAGATTAGAAATCAACGTAAATTGGTTGATGTTGATGTTCGTTGCCATGGTTTTTCTCTTTGGCAGACCACGTGTGATTTCTAATCATAACCTCAAAAAATTTTCAGTATACCTCACTTCCGACAACGCATGATTAAATCACTCATGGAAACCACCATCTTACCCTCTTTACGCAAAAAAAGAAAACATCACCCATTCCTGTCTCACTCGTTTTTATTTTTATTAATTTTGAAAATTTTTGAAAATTTCTGAAAAAATAAATGAAAAATATTCTAAAAATTTTGTCTTCACACATTTCTTTTTACCGGAAAAAAAAATAACATGACGCTCATGGAAACCACCAATTCTCGCTTTCAGTCATCTGGTTTTCGAGTCTCAAGCCTCGAGGTTCGAGTTTTGATTCAGGGTTCGAGTTTCAATCGATTCGAGATTCGAGTTTCGCTTCGAGATTCGAGATTTTCGCTCGCTGTTCCTTTTATAGAAGGACTCATAGTTGAACTCCGAGTCGGCTAGTGTCGGTGAGTTCACGGGTGGTTCGCTCAATCGGAGAGATGTGTGGAGGTTGCCGAAATAAAACTCCGTTCTATATATATATATCTATCAACTCTAACTATATTGTCTATATTGAATATACACTGGATGTTACGGTTTGGGCCGGTATACGCGTGATTACTCTACGATTCGACTTCGGGACTTTGACTCGACTTGATGACTGGCTGAAGGCCTGAGCTCAGAGATCTTCACTGTCCACCTCCCGAACGTACTCTATTCTCTGGTGAGTCCAGAAAACTCGTCAAAGCCCCAAAATGCTTACTTAAGCAATCCCACGGTCTTCTTCACTAACACGGTTCCGTGCCTTCATTTGACAGAAACCTACACAGTCAAACAGTTCAGCACCCTGAACTGGACCTGTAGAAAACTGTGGAACCGCTTACGCTTATGTCCATAGGACACTGTGGGACTGCTGAGCAATGCTTGGATGAAGGGAATGAGAAACCTCGCTTCCCGTTCCCATCATCCACCACTTTAACTATAATTATTTATTAAATCGACGTATTGATCAATCTCAGTACGTCACAAAAGATTTCAGCAAAAATTTTCAAGATTCTTAAAAAAAAATCAGAAAAATTTTGAGATTTTAGGAAAAATATAAAAAAAACAGTGAAAAAGATCACAAAATGAGTGAAAAAGTAAAAATTGTGAAAAGGATCATGAAATGAGGCCAAGATAATCCAAATTAATGAATAATCATCAGACTTGGTCATATAATTTTTCAAAAAGAAAAATAATTGAATGCTTTCATAAAGTAGTAAAGGAGAACGAACGGGGAGACGAACATTATAAAATTCTGGGATGCGAGCACTTTGATAACTATTGTTTTGCACTCTAAATAGAATTTCACGGAAATTCAGAATCAATCACGTATTGAAATATTGAAATCGAACAGGCGATGAACCGAAACGCATTCTTTCCATTGATTTCAATACTTAGTACAATAAAATCCTAATGAATCATTAAACCGCGGCGGCGCTAGTTTTTATAAAAAATGGATTTTCGTTAGTGATTTTAAACGATTTTTTTCTAAAACTTGGAAAAAAGTTTCTAGATTTTAGAAAACTGAAGGTTAGAAAATACGGTTTCTAAAATTTAAAAACTTTTTTCTAAAGCTAATCCATTTTTTCTGTCTGTAAACAATCAACTGGATAATCAAATACTCAATTTTTGAAATTATCCATTAACCAGTTCAGTGAATCGATTTTGATACCCATTGACGACTAATCGTAAAAATAGATGTTTGGTGAATGACTAGATTTAGGGTGGATGTGGGATGAAAATGTGGAGGGAGATGTTGGGAAAATTACTCTAGCCGGATTAAAAAATTACACTTTATTGTGTGGGATCGAACCACTTTGTCAAAACTATTTACACTCTTTGGTAATTTAATTATTGAATGTCTAATTATACTGATAATTGTCTTTCACTGTTAATTCCTTGAGTCACTGAATTTAGACTGAATTTAATCAACAGAGGTGATGTACTGAACGAAACGGTGATCTTACAAAGACCGGTGATGTACTTGATTACTAGTGAGCTAGGTGAGGTTCAAAGAGCTACTGTACTCGGTGAGGTGCGATATAAAACTTGTACAGGCGATTTGCCCGAGATAGACTTGTACGGTGAGAGGCTAAGCCTAAACTGATTCGCGCGTGTTTCGGTGACTTATGACTGATGACCCGAAGGGTCCCGGAGATTTTCGAAGTAGGCCGATGATCGACCAGAATGTTCTGGAAATTTAGTTGCGTTTCAAACAATAGATAATTAGTGATTGAAATTAATAATTAATTCAATATTCAACAATTTTATAATTCAATGAAATATTATCAAAATAATTGGGAAATTTACATTTTTGATTATTAATGGACTGAAGAATCAATGAATTTTCTGTAGTGATTGAGGATTGATCCGATCATCACATAATTGCTCATCGTTATTGAGAATTATTCGATCAATCATTTAATTTGCGGTTTTCATTCATGATTGAAATGATAATCGATCCCTTAGTAATTCCGATTGTTAGTTTTTTTATTAATGGATTATACCCCAATAATGATTGTCGATTGAGAATTCAATACAAAATCTTCTGTTGTGATTAGCGATTGATGGAATAATCGGAAAACTACGAGTAGCAATTGACAATTGAGGGTGATAATTGGAATTGTTTCTAAAAATATTAGGGAATTAATGATTATTGCCGATCTCTGACTCGGACAATTCAGTATGACAGGGAAAACTCGAGAGGAACCAATACCAAAAAGGCGCCAGTCCGTTTAACCCCCAACGGACAAAGTCACGCGTGCCCAGCCTTGTACTCGCCACCTAGCTCAGATAGACGTGTGGGAACAGGCTGAATCAAAATTTGTACGATGGACACGGTTGAACAATAATAAGAAAAAATATATTCTGAACAAAAAGTAAAAAATGGACAAGATGCTAAACAAGCCAAAGTAAATCAGATTTCGAAACCACTCGGGTTTTTAATATATAAAAAAAATTGGTTATTGCTTGACTCTATCCAAGCCAAAAAAATATAAGAATAATTTAGCATTTTTGGAAGGCTTAATAGTGTGACGTGTTATTTTCCGTCACAAATAGCTTTTCTTTATTCGACCGTTTCGCGTGGGGGGTTGCTAATTTTAAAATCACCAGACGGGAAGTCACCAACCGACAGCGAGAGTCACGAGAGAAGTTTAGTACATTTTGTTAATTATTTTATTTTGTATTCCCTCCTGTATTGTTTGAATCGAATCGGGCGCCGACATCGTAGGACTGAGGTGGCAACGTCTCCGGGAATCGTCGAGGGGCTTCGGGACACTTCGAGTTCGTGATGCGAGCCTCAGGGATCTTCGGATTGCCAGAGGTCGCCAGCTCTCGAGCAACTCTAGGGAAAACGTGACGTAGGAGTCCGACTGGTTCAATGCGGAAGGGGAAGTGGAGGATTTCACCAAAATCAGAAGGAGGTTGAGTTGAATCGTCCTTTGGGGACAGAATGGTCTGGAGAATGATTTGGAAGAATGTAAGAGGACATTCGGATTTATTTGATATTTTGGCATAAGTTGTTTTTGAATAAATAATGTTGGAGAAGTCACTGCGCATGCGCCGACGGACTTGGTTCGGCCATGTGAGCGACAGATTCTAATTGTTTGGAAACTGATTGGAGGAGTGAACGGAACGAGCAGCCAAGGAGCGTCGTTGCCGCGTTTTCACGGTCCAGCGTGGTGTCGCTGGGAAAACGAACCTCACTTCCCGTTTGGTGATTTCTCCATACGTTGTGTCTTATTAATTTTTTTTTGGAGTTCTATTGCGTTAATTTCGGAGTTTTGGGGAGCCTGAAGGCGCTCTGGAAGGAGAAATAAACCTGTGGAGGAAGCCCGAGTGGATCTGTCTGGAGAAAGGTCCCGAGGACTCGGATTTGAGGAGTTTTTGGAAACGTTTTCCGGAGGCACCGAGGTGGACTGCTGGGTGAGCGGGATGACTACAACTCTGTATGCCGCATCTGTATGAATTTGTCGTGAGTAGGATTCTGGCCAATATTACAGTTTTGAACAGATGTTTTGTGCATCTTAGTCCCGTAGGACTTTTAGAGTTTCGAAATAATTCCCAGATAGTCCTAATCACTCTGATCAGTAATTGATTAGTGGGTCTCTTTTGTCTCTCTCTCATGCGTACTTGAAGTTAACGTGTTCGATCATTCGATTTCGATTGTCTCGTGACATTGATTTATTTCGTAGAGTTTCGGGCTCTCGTGTTTCATGTTGCGAGTGACGATTATTTTATGAATATTTTATTTTGAAATGATACTTGGAAAAATTAATTAGCGTTGCGTCTGAATGAATTTGTCTTAGGCGAACACTCTCGCTGTCGGTTAATATTCAGTGAAGGACATTGAACGTAGGTTTCTTTTGTGTCTCGTAACCTTGCTTCGTTTCGCTGGCCCGTTGTCTTGGGTTTTCGTATTTGTTTCCGACAGCCAGCTTACTTGTCACGTAGACGAATTCTTGGGTTTCGATCGTTCACTGTTGTTCAATCTACATGATTATTATTGACGATATTTTGACTCTGATTTTCATTTTACTCTTTGACATGATTTATTCCGGACTTTTTGGGATGGTTAGATCTTTCAATTTAACTACCGGAATCTCCTTTGACTAAATTGACTGAATATTTTACTTGCTTATGTTCCTATCAGAATTCTTTATTGCTTTGACAATTGTAGATTTAGTAACTATCGAAGCCTCATCATCGTTGATCGATCGAAATAACCAAAGGGGGTTTTCAAAGAAATTAATTTGTTTTATTGTATCGATTCATTTAAGCCTGATTAAATATTGTGATTTTTCCCCGCAATTCTGAGTTGAATTCATTTATTCGGTCAATACCCAGTCATACTTTAATCTAAGCTTCACCAGTGACCTTCACGCCGTTCTTCGGTCTGAGTTAGCAGGAGACCATCTCGAAGCTTGGGATTATTCTGGAAATTTTGATTTTGGTTGTTCGTTTCGTTCCAGTGGTCGTTCGGGTACTAACGACCTGGCGCTCGACTTATTTGTTGTTTCAGGGTTGGCGTGCGTCGA
Source organism: Diachasma alloeum (assembly GCF_001412515.2). Lineage (NCBI taxonomy): Eukaryota > Metazoa > Arthropoda > Insecta > Hymenoptera > Braconidae > Diachasma > Diachasma alloeum. The sequence continues at coordinate 64,324 of NW_021681208.1, read as the reverse complement.
AGGGCTACGTAGCGGATCCAGGGTTCCGTGAACCTCAGGAAATTACGTCACAATAGTAAGAAATTCAATTGATGGGCAACGAACGCGAGAGTCACCCAGACGCGACGATAACGTGAGAGCCACGCGACAAAAGACAATAAATTTTCAAAAATCAATAAATGAAATGAACGAACCAATAATGTTTAATCTTAAATCATACAGAAAGTAGGCCACTGAGCGCCGCATCCTGAAAGCAAAGGTTCGAATTCTAACAACTCATACGGTGCCAAAATAACCTCCGGAAAAAGACTATTTGGGCCACGCGAGCACTCACAAAAATAATTACGTTCACCGCTTAATACGCGAGAAACTCCAAGATGAACTCGTCTGGACCGTCAATACCGCGGCGAAATCTGGAGATGGCTGGAAAACCCAGATAAACACTAAAGATTAATTTACAATATTTACAGAATCTGAAACAGCACAACAAAAACTTTGTGTGCAGTGCGACTTCTCGCTGCTAAACCCCAGCGGAGAGTGTCTCGTCGGGGCAAAACATCACCCAGAGGAAGCTTGCAAATCTCTCCTATCCCCACCCCAATCTACCGCTCATACTGCCGGAAATTCGCGTTCAACGTGTGAACATTCATTTTATAATATTTCAAAAATTATTGGTCCCAGAATACTGGCACTTGCGTCTCGCAGTCGGAGAAATTGATCCGCATTGAACGGCGCAGGAGCCAACATCATCCGTTACTCCCTCGATGCTGCAGCATGATTTTTTTTATGTGGTGGCCTTGCGCTGCAGAAGCTTCGGTGAAGTGGTGGGGGTCACACGTAACGGCCTGAGTTGCCGGCTGGCGTGCGTCTATCATCTCTTGCATGTACGGTGATATGAGTACCCCAGACTCGGTCTGTGCGTGCTCGTATGTGTCTTCGTAGCTCCTTCCCTGATGCTCCGCTCCACGTCCCTCGCCATAAAGTTCACACGTAACCCGCGGTGAGCGCTATAGCGTCAGAATTGAGAGAAATAAAAAAAATAAAGAGTAAATATAAGAAAATAGATCTGAAAATGTGGCCTTGGACGACTCCACGTTGGGGTTTAATTATGAATTTCCACCCCAATGAACCGCGGTCAGTTCAGGCGGGGGACAGTATATGATTTTTGTCATATTCCTACTTATAGTAGGTTCTGGGCTTGAAGGGATGAATTCCGCCAATGGTTTATCGGCATTTATAGTCTATAAGAATTTTTCCCATCCAAATTTCAGCCAATAGAATACCACCATTCGACGTCACGTGGTACAACCTACAGGGTTTTCGGTAATGTGCGAATATAGTAACTCCAATGAATTTTTCGAGGAAGCTGAATTGTTTCGTCATCCAATACAAATAGAAATTGAAATCAGGAAAAAAATTGAGTTGGACTCAATTAGGTAAATAACTTGAAGGAGGTGACTGGGTCAAATTTTGGCCTTTGTGGGGTTCATACGAGTTCCGTCCCCGTCGCGAATCCTGGGTAATGCTAAGTGCTGGTGAGGCTTGATACTTTGAAAAATAAGTGCTTCATTACACGTTGAATTTATATGAACACCTCATAATTGAAATTTCATAAACTGCTTTTAGAAGGGAAAGCGCAGAAAGGAAAGTCCCGTACATCTACATAAGCATCCATGTTATTAAGTGTGATGGCTCAAAGGAGGTCAAATTCATTTATTGCAACTAGGTTCCGACAAAATATACGTCAAATTACTTCAAGTTCAATATAAAAAAGTTGATATTTACCAATTAGTATCCCGAATGAGTAGGAGGTGCTATTCTACCTAATTACCCCCTCATGACGTTCGACCCTCATGATGTTTGAACCACTTGAAATTTGACGATCCCCTTGTGATCCTTTTGTCCCTTCTGATATTTTGCCCCCTAGGAATCAACTTATTCTTGTGACCTCCCTGGTCTTTAAATCCGTTATGAATATTTTTTACATTAATTTTTTTTTTCATTACTTGTCCCTGAGAAAATATCTATCCCAATCCAGAAATATCGATACACCCAATATCGCGACGTGCAAATACGATACGAAAGATCGAATATCGGAACAAAAAATATCGATACAAGTAAATATCGATACTGGATCGGGAAACACTATGCTGGAGTAGGGGATGGGTAGTACTACTGAAGTGACGTCTGGTGTTGTCGGTAGAAATTACTTTTTGGGGTCACTTGAGATTACCTTCTTCTTTAATAGGGAGATGATAGCATATCCCCCCTATTCGCTGTGTGCGCTTGATTGGAGGGGATGACTGAAGCGCGCGGGTTGAGAGAATAGTGATGCTCAGGTGGAAGTTTTGCCTATGGTTTTGCTCATTCAATTCATAATATTTTTGGTTGAAAATGGGTCATCGCAGTTCTTGTGCCGTAAATTGCAACCTTAAAATGCACCTTAAAAGTTTATGTAAATTTTACAAATTTCCTTTTGTTAGCTTTTACCTGTTACCTAGCTAGGTCGACGTGCTTTGGATAGGTAGTATGCGAGGATGATGGGGTTATCGTGTTGCAAATCACTGAAGCGAACACTTCCTTTGTGTTAAAATAAAATGTAACTATTGTAATAACTTTGGAATACTCCTTCCTCGTACTTGGATCTCTCACGTTCTGATTTCTTCAATACTTCAGCCTTATACCGGAGATTCTCACCTGAATGTTGATACATTAACACTTTGTCTGACTCACTCGAGATGGAGAAGAAGCACAGCAGACGTTCTTCAGCGACTTATTCATTTTCTCGGGGTTCAACCAATGTTCTGCTCAGCGCCTCCACGTGAGCCATCTTCGTTCCAGATCTATGCTCGATGTCATACTCGAGTTTGTTAAGAGTGGTGTGCTACCTGGCAATCTGGGCATTCTTGGATTTTGTCGTATTCAAAAATATCAGTGCCTGACAATGACCGATGACCTTGAGGCGTATATTGGATGAGCATGGGCCTAAGCCTTGACACCCTCCATACGATAGCTAGTAGCTCCAGTTGTGGGGAGTAGTAGTTACATTCAGAATTGGTGGTGCGTCGGCGGATGGCGTAAACCAACTGGAGGTTAGCTTGTTCATCTCTCTGCATTGGCGTTAGTCTGGAGTTCGGTGGCATGATCCCTGATGAATGGTTTGAGTACTGGACGTTCTGTTATTTTCCATTTCAGTGTCATGTAGACTCTCATATTTTCTCCACATACAAATCGTCTCCTTCCTTAAGAGGTTCGTAAGCGGAGCGGCTAGGGTGGCAAACTCTGGGGTGATTTTTTTAAGAATGAATTGTTCCCTTGGAAAGATGATGGTAAAATCGAAATTTTATCCATTTTTTTACAGCCCTTTGAGTCCGCTTTTCGTGTCTCTTTTCGGCACTCTATCCAACCCTATGCATGCAGCTGTGAATTCCACACTGTACCGCCTTCGCCCTCCTATAGAATATAGGAATAGCATGAGAAACCCGGAATGCCGGTACAGGCGATTATTTTATTATTAGGTGTATGCACTAATTTTTACAGATTTTTCCTTCGAGCTTAAAATTATATTTAAAAGAGAAATATTTTCACGGTCGTTTATGGTTTTAAAATGATCGGACAAAAGGTTTCAGAATACCGAACGACGAGTCTACGTGAGTTACATAACCTCTCAGAATAACAGAGTTTACGATGTGTTACCGGACTAATATAGTCGCCAGGTGTTTTGACGTTGAAACACCAAGGTGATAATCAATAATTGATTATTCTATTTATATGTTTTGATGTACTCGATTTTTTATGACGGAAAAATCAATAGTAAAACCGTAAGTCGATTGTAACTTTTCTTGTTTTCTAATTAAAATTAATCCGACCTTGAAAACGTCTCTGCTAGAGATGTGCTGGGAATCAGAATGTCAGAGTAATAGGAATCCAAGGGTTTCAATGAAGACTCAGGGACCAAACTTCAGGGATGGATTCAATGTTAAGAGGACAAGATGTCAAGACTTAAGGATCTCAGAACCACTCTGAAGCCAGGATCAGGGAACAGATCGATTCTTCAGGAAGACAGGAAACCAGGAAACCAAGACCTCCAATGATAACTCAGGAATGAGAAATAATCTGCTGGATCGACAGTCAGGACATTAGGATACCAGGATGACTCAACGAGCCAGGATATAATAAGTGAATGGATTTCAGGAACATTACGGGACATAATTTTCCTCCAATCAAATATTTCCAATATCAATTTGATATCTCTGAGAGCCTATCAATCCTTTTCGCAGGAACAATTTTATTTTTGAAGGTTAACTTTACATAATGAACGATTCTTCTTTCACAATTAACTCAACTATCATGGGAGTTAATTGAATACAGATAATCCAACAGAATAAAGATTCTCGCATTGGTCAAGTTAACAAATTATTTTTTAGTGACAGATGATTTCATGTCGATGTTTATATTAAATTATTAATTTCAAAGTCCAAGGAGCTTGCAGCTCAGTTAGGAGTCATCCAAACAATTATTTCCAAACGTTTATAGCAAACGGGAAAAATCCAAAAACTTGGAAGGTGGGTCCACATGTGTTGACCGAATACTACCTTCACCGGTCAATGTCGGAATACGTGCCTTCCACTACTTGCCTGGCAACAAAAAAAGGACTTCTTGCGCAAAATTGGGACGGGTAATGAAAAGTATATTTTTTACGAGAATTCCAAATGTAAAAATATGGATAAATCCCAAGCAATCCACTACATCAACGCCGAAACAGAACATCCACTTAAAGAAGATTCTCCTGTGTATTTGGTGGGACATGAAGGGTGTGCTTTATTACGAACTCCTGGAAACTGATCAGACGATGACTGCAGAACGCTACAGCTGACAATTGAACAAACTGAGCAAAGAACTTAATCGGAAAAGGCCATTTACTGGGCAAGGAAGCAGGCAAGTCATACTGCTGCATGACAATGCTCAACCTCACGTTGCTCGCGCGACTCAGAAGACCCTCTTGAACTTGGGATGGGAAGTTGTCCCGCACATGGCATATTCACCAAACTTGAACCCGACAATCACTTCCGACATCCGACTATCACTTGTTCCGGTCAATGCAGCACCCGTTATTGGATAAACAGTTCAAAACGCTGAACGATGCGCGCAGATTCATCGATGACTTTATCGCCTGGGAGCCTACAAGTTTGTTTCGCGATGGCATTCGTATGTTACCGGAGAGTTGGCGCAAGGTCAGAGAAAACGATGGACAATATTTTCAAGATTAAGTTCGTGGTTCTTTATTTTTTTCTATTGAATAAATTTACTGCAAAATCTGTAAAAATGAAGTCATACACCCAATAGCATTCTCCCGCTCGCCGGAGCATTCCGTCGAAAAATTCGGTCCCACGACGAATCGAACGATCCACACTGAACTTGGGTCTAGTCCACTCGGTCATCGACAACAGTTTTATGTATTTTAAAACTTACCTTTCCTCTAATGGTAACCTGTAAGTGAATAAAATCTAAAAATCGGTCACTTGTCCTTGGCTTCTGTTAACATTAAAAATCTGAAAAAAATCATACAAACCTCAAACAATATCGAAACTGAAGAAGGCGAGGCTTGAATGAACTTGTGGATATGATAACAGTAGGTGACCCACTTCCCGAAGAATCCTTCATATACAATTAATCCTCAACATAGAATTGATTTGAAAAATTTAATATTTACAGGGTGACAAATAGGAATAGGTGAAAACTTTTCCCCTATATTTCCTTCTCCACTTTGTCACCAGGGATCGGGCTGTTGTAGTTTAAAACTGGGAGCCTGGCAAATTCTGTTTAGACACTCCGGGGTCTAGTTCATATTCTCCAAAATACTGTCGAAGAAGAAGTGTATCTCATTGAGTGCTATTATTCCCGAGGAAAAAATTACACAAATATGTATAGAGGCTTTTGTATAGTAACTTTGGTAGTCGCAAAATTGGCAGTGAAACCACTCTCAAACGGTAGGAATTTTTTAGTTCTCCTGTACGATTTTTTTTTAGTTTAGTCCCCAATAAATTTATTGTTTCAATGTGTTCTTTATTGTAGGGTAATTGATAATTTTGTCAACTATGGTACCCTACAGGATCGTCGCCGTGGTCTTCCGAGTCCATCTTATACAGTAACGACGGAAGAAGTAGTGGACAAGATGAAAAAACTTCAAAAATCATCCAACTGATTCAAGACGCAAGGCGGCTGCGAAGTTAGAATTGAAGCGAGAGACTCTACGTTTGATAATTAAACATTTCCTCAAACTTCATCCTTATGAAATCATTCCCCACCAATTGCTTACGCAAGCTGCTATAGGGAAACTACTTGAATTCAGCAAAGTTTTGACGCAAATATTTGAAAATGCTGAAATCGAAGCCAATCGAAATATCTTCACGGATGAAGCTAATTTCTATCTTAATAGCTACGTAAATAAACAAAATTATCAATTTTGGGGGAGTAAAAATCCCCATTCATCAGTAGCAAAACCGCTCCACCCTACTAAAGTTACAGTTTGGGCCGCTCTGTCGATCAAACAAATAATCAAACAAACATGTGAAAATCTTGGAAGGGACCATTACAGGGGAGAGTTACCGAGAGATGTTGGAAACCAAATTTTTCCCATTCGCTAAGAGAAAACCATTAGTGAAAAATTTCTATTTCATGCAAGACGGTGCAACACCTCATGGAAATAATTATGTATATGCTGCATTGCACAAAGTATACGGTGATCGCATCAGAACAGGGATGGAATGGCCACTATACTCACCGGATTTGAACTCGCGTGATTTCTTCTTGTGGGGTTATCTCAAAGACTTCTGTTACGCGGATAATCCTCAGATAAAAGAGGCTCTGATAAGCGCTATCTAAAAGGGTGTTTCTAATATTTCTCAAGCTAAAATTGAAGAAGTCTTCCATAGTTTTCAGAAACGGCTTGACTATTACACAAATTCTGATGGAGGACAAATCGAGAGTATTTACAATTAGTCATATGCCTTCGAATGTGTTTGATCAATTCTTTCACCGTGTGAATTTTTATGTAAAAAAAATGAAATGCAACTCTAATCAATTGCAAATAAATTTGCAAAGTCTATTGTGTCTACAAACATGCTGGCCCTTCCTTTCCTACATCAATCAACAAAACTATGATAGTTTAATTTTCACCTATTCTCATTTGTCGCCCTGTACAGTAAATTTATCATTCAAAATTCCCCCTTCCGTTGATTACATTGCCTAAATGTCTTCAATTATTTTTGATACGGTCAATACGCTTCGAACTGCTCAATAGAGGAATTCATATGGAAATTAATAACCATTTGAAGGCCAATAATTCTTCAGTACGTTAATGTTTGTACACACCTACATACTCACATATGCAGTGTTCTCCCACTACTGCCATTCAGTGAACCGACTGAAGTACCAATCATGTGGTATTGTTACTTTTACCAATAACTACCCCTTGACTCCGGGTATGGTCTTGGATCGGAAAACGCTAGTTTAGCCTTCTGATTTCTATTCTTCATAAGCACAACAACGTAGTTATTGAAAGCCTATGCCCACTCGAAATATCATTCTGTTAAAAAGCTCGGAATTAAATTTATAATTAATGGAAGGTTCCAGTAATTACTGTTTCAGATTCTGAAAAAGACAGTACTGACCATGGCCAAAAAAACGGTGGGTCACATTTTGGATTGCCACATTGCTTGAATGTCACCCAAAAGTATTGTACACATACTATTACCAATTTTCAAAATGGCATATCCTTATGATTGAAAGAGCAAGGCTTTTTTATAATTTGTTTTCTATTCTTCGAGAAAAAAGTGAATCGATTTTTTTCTGCGTTATGATAACCAATGGCGTATTAATCGATTATGATTGGAAGAGCAAAGTGTTTTTATTTGTTTTCGGTTGGAATCATTTTAGTCCTTTGATTCTTCAATTTTCTAAAAGTTGACCACCAGGTGGACACCCGCACATACACACAAGTTGGTCAAACTTCGCATTTTTTAATTTCAGACCATTCTACATCATTTCCAAGCAAAACTGTAGAATCAAATAATAGAACGATTTCAATGCTTCCATTCGGAAGCAAAAAGAAATTCTCATAAAACATGAAATTCTAGCATAGTTCGTATTAAAGAAGTAGGGGCATGGGAAATGTGGAGGAAACAATAAACTGCACACTATTATTGCCAATTAGCGATGTTTCGCTAATAATTTAAGCTTCCTCAGGCTTCTGGAAACCAAACAAGTATAAAACAAATGAATTAGTGGAACATTATGAAACTTACTACACACAATATTAAGTTCATAAAACATTATTAAAAATACAATATACAACACTCCTAACAGACTGGTAAATTTAGTAGATGGTAAACTGTGGGGTTTATTTTAAAAAAAATGAAAATTTTTATTTCAATAATTTTTTCAATATAGACCATAAAGAGCGCATTTTTCGGACATATGTCACTTATCTCTAGAAATGGCCGTTTTTGGTAGTTACGTTATTCTGTTACTAAGCTGTCGATATTGACAGAAATCAATAACTCTTTAAGGCCCGCATGGAGGGATTTGTTTCTCGAGTGGCGATTTTACGCCCTCCCACTTTGCGGTCAAAGCAAGAAGCTTTATCCGAACCATAGCTATGTCGGTAACTGCGGGAATGGCAGGAAACCAGGGTGACATATAAAAGTGGGGCTTGGAACGGGCCCCGCAATTTTTGTTTCTTATTCTCTTCGTGTTTATTTTTTCCGGTAGATGTTCTCATGTTTCCCATGAAGTTTTCGAGAAATATTTCCGATTTTCGAGAGAATTCTCCAGTTTTTGAGAAAATTGTGGAAAATTCCCCAGTTTTTGAAAAAATTATATGGATATTTAGAGTTTTCAAACCAAATTCGAGGAAATTCTACGGTGTCCGAGCACGTTCGAGAAAATTTTTAGGTTTTCGAGAAAATTTTCCTATTCTCTGGAAAATTCAAAGAAATTCACCAGTTTTCTAGAAAATTCCAAAAAAAGCGTGGGTTTTCGAGACAGTTCTAGATCATTCTTAGGTTTTCGAAAAAATTAGAGGAGGGTGGGGTATGTTATAAATAGACGGAGGTCTATTTAAACTGTTAAATAAATTAAAATTGATCACACAAGACTTACTTTTCATGCATGTGTCATCAATTTTCTTATGGATCCTTACCTTTGAAGTAGATACATCTATTTCGTTGCCGTTCGCCTCTTCAATTAGTTCAAGATTATTGGAATCGAAATGGAGTAATAATAAATAATTTAGTGATATTATAAAAGAGATTAGTTTCGATTTAAATCTTATATGAGTTCGGAGGGGTTTATCAAATGATAATTGCCGATTACGAGTTCAAATAATAATTCTAGGATTTATTCGAAGGCCAGAAGAAATTGACAAACCTGCTAATAATTAAATCGCGATTCGAGAGAGAGCTAGACCGAGATTAGATTATTATTAATATTACGATGTGCGCCATCCCCCCCTTTTTTTTTCTCAATGGATATTCTATTTTGATTTATGGCCGAAGAGTAGTTGAGACGTTTGACCCTGCTAATTTGACAAATTTATATAATGGAACATTATTGAATTTATAAATTTTAAAACCTGAATGGAACCTATCCAGTCCCTGACATTGTGCGTGTTACGAGCCTATGATGAGCCTCTCGATAGTTGTTGCAGATGTCGGTTCTAG
>NW_021681208.1:36946-54613 GCF_001412515.2 Diachasma alloeum | reverse complement strand
ATTATTGAATTTATAAATTTTAAAACCTGAATGGAACCTATCCAGTCCCTGACATTGTGCGTGTTACGAGCCTATGATGAGCCTCTCGATAGTTGTTGCAGATGTCGGTTTAGTCCCAGGAGAAGACCAAAGTATTCTGGTATATTAGGTAGCCCGTAGACGATAAAGGGTCGATATCAATGACTGAATTTATCGTGTCACTATTTCACTAAGAATAAATTGTGTCAATGTCCAAAAGTCCGAACAAGAAATAGTTTTAATACATTGACGAGTCAATATGAATTTTGATCACTTGAATTAGGTCGAAATTCACCGGTTTTGTTATCCAAGAAGAGTTCGATTTGAAGTTTACCATTCACTTTGTTTACTGTTTATGATTTCGAGTTTATACGAATTAAACTATTTTAACTGTAATAATAATAATAATAATGATGAGTCCAATCAGTGACACTACGTGTATAATATGCTCTAGGTTTTTATGCGACTACGAAGGTATGCGTAATTGTCGCGAATCGGTTCGGTTTGTACTGTGAAAATCACTAATAGGTGCACTCCTCACTGTTTACCGATCGGTGAAACCCAAGACTAAGGGGAACAAACTCGGCGTCGGGGAGTACTATAGGAATAACGCAGAAGTCGATCTAACGTTGATGCATTCGGAATTCAACGGTGACTAAAAAAATTATATTCTCTACGTTAAGACAAGGCGCAACAGCGAGAAGTTTAGGTTCATAAAACGCTAAATTTGCGGCCTTGATATTCTGTCGCACGAACAATCAACTTCGTCGCTGGCAGTCCGAGTCCAAGCACAGGAAATTTGCAAAATCAGCGGCGAATATCTGGCGAGCAACTAGCAAAATTTGAACTCAATTTTGAAATAAAATTTTAAAATATAGAATCAAAATTTTGTACATAACATCCCCCCCGTGAAGGGTGGTGTTCACTTGAATACCGGTCTTTACGAGCCTATGTATTTGCTCCTTGTTCGCCGTTTACATTCATGCTTCGACCGACTGATGATCACTAGAGCAGACATACTAATTCTCCTTCACCTTAGGTTATATTTGTTTGTTTGAGGCTATATTTTTCTTCGCAACAATATATATATGTAGCGAATACCGGCACTTGATCTCTCAACAGCAAATTTTGCTTTGAATCGTATGAAAATTTACGTCTGAGGCTAGATAACGTCGGAAGGCTTTGAAATTTCATTGATTTACGATAAAGTCTCGAGAGTGGGACTGGACTCCCGGAGAGTAATACTGTAAGTTGGGATGCCCACAGATTGTAGTTAGAGTTATCTCGGAAGGATCGGGGGAAGGAGTTTCAGATATTTAGAGTGTCAGATATAACGCTGATATTCCTCTAATTCGTAATTCCTACCTCTTCATGCGTCGCTTAGTCGACTTTATTGATAGACATCTGCCTTAGTTGAAAACAGGAATCAGGTTATGCTCCTTCAAGCCTATATGAGCTATGAACTCAGCATAGCAGGCCAGAAATTTGCAAGCAACCCTGTGGGATCACCTCACGGGTAGCTTTAGTAGAATTACTTTGATTAATTTCTATCTAAATTTGAGAATTTCGTAACGTGGTTGTGGGATAGGAATTTTACCGGGAAGTTCAATGGTAACGGTGTAGATCGAGTTTTTAGAATTTTACAAGGATAGGAGCTAAGTTGACTACGGTTACCTCTGAAACTATAAAGACAATTCTAGTATTGTCCAAACTTTATCCTGTGGCTGTAAGCATATCGCTGCGAGTCCAGTGCCAACCATCGAATCTTTTGTTTCTGGGCTAAACTGCGGTTTCCGGGCGATTGGACGTTACGTATTAATTCGGAACTTCCAAATTTCGGATTACAGAGGTTATTTTTATGCAGCCCTTCTGACATTATTTTGCAATTTCCCTGTTACCTTCTCTCTCTCGATAAAGTTTACATACTTAACTTATTAATACAATTTGAGACTTAAATTCCGAAGGTAGACAAATCGTGGAAATTTCTTCTTCTCTGGTTCCGTTGCCTTTAGGACTTCCTCTGGTCGTAGACGGCTCCGTTTTTCTGGAGTTTTTCAAGAGTTTTTCGAGTTACCTTTCGATGATCAGTCCCTGGTCGATTACTGCACTTCCTCATATGTGGATTTTTGCGATGAACACATGCAGATTCGACCTTTCTGGCGCTGAAGTGCCCCATTACGTTGCATTAGCGGAACCATTCAAGTCCAAATTCTTCACTAAATTTTGAATTTTATAAAATGCGCTTCAATTTAATTTATTACAGTATTTTAATTCCGCCAAAATTTCGTCATGAGTCACAACTTCTCCTGGCCATTGCTACCCAATACTATATTCTAGGAATGTTTCTTCGTATCATGAGGGGATCGAGCTTGATCGGCTATGAGGAATCATACAGTTTATAACTTCGTATACAGTGACGGGTGTTCAGCCGGATAAAATACCATTCGAAGTACCAATTACGATCAATCACTAGTTGGAGTTATCGAACATCATATTAAGTAATTTAAATCAAGGCGAATCAATTAGGACGAATCCCGTTTGGCAGATTAAATTTGACAAAACGTCTAAATGATTTGATTACGGCATTTGAGATAATTCGATCAAAAATAGACACAAAGTTTCTAGAACATGGTCACTGACTTAGGAACTCATGGATCTAATGTGCATGGTCCTGGAAATTGGTCTTTTAGTTTATAGTCACCAGTTTTTCGGTTAATTTCAGTGAATTGGCACATGGTTCATCAATTTTGTGAGATCGATTGAATGTGATCATTTTGATTGCATTTATCTGAAATTTTCATAATTCTTCTCAAGAGTTTCTACTTTGGTGAACGAAATGAATCACTGAAAACATAAGTTTTGATTTTCAGGGACTTATTATCGATTTTCAAAAATCAATTCTTGATTGCTGGGAAAAATTATCAATTATTAGCGATTGGAAATTATGAAATTCAACGAATGTGAAATTCTGAATGTGTGACAACATTCCTAATTTCCAGTCACGCATAACTAATTTCTATTTGTTATCTAATTTGCAGGCCCCAAGAAAAATCTCAGAATTCATGAACCCTGCGATATCAAATCCGACGAATAAAATTGTGAAGAAGAACAGAATTTTCAACATACAGACTATGTCATTTCCACTCCGTTGAAATAGAAATTATTTTCAAAATGTTTAATTTGATCCCAAGTTCAGAAGGATCACAGAATAAGTACTCAACATACTATAATATTTGGGTAGGAAAATCTACTTGATTCTATGATTAGTATAGAACTCTGTATCGCTACCACATACGCTCATCTCGACGTTATACTGCGCTAGCTGTTCTGCGAACACGATAGGAACGCAGGGCCATCGTCTCTGGAGACGTCGTTCGTATCGTTAGGTATGCCGAGAAGAGCTGGGATCTACTCTTCAATTTCCGGTTGAATTTTCTATTCTGTGTTCTAATTGTTTAAAATCGTTGTAAACTTTTGAATTGGTATGGATGACGATAAATCATAGAATTTATCACTAAATCAACAGTTTATCACTTAAAGCCTCTTTGGCTGCCTGAAATTTTGAATAAAGGGCAGAACAATCGTTTGTTGAGATCATACCCGGAGTGCTCAGTTGAAGCTGCTTCAGTTGACCTTCCTTTCTCCCTCTCTCATAGATTGGATTACTACTGATAATGATATCGGAGTCTACTTTGTCGTGACTGACAGTCACCTTATTACCAGAGATAGTTCACTCGTGGTGAGAAAATTGGAGAAATAACGAACAATTGAATTCAGGAAATAGGTAGGAGCAAAGGACTTGGTTCACGCTCAGGGTCCATTGAAAAATTGTCGCCTGGAGAAATTCAAATATTTTATAAGTGGCCATTCCCTTTTAGGATTTTAGAAATTATTTCCTAAAGGAGGATAGGGTTTATTAAACGATTTATGGAGTGAACAGATGGATCTGATGAGTAGAAGAGTAAGGTTGATACAGTCGTTAGCAGTAGTAGCAACACCGGATTTTGTGCGAATACTTTTTATCACTATTTCAGAATGATTTTCCGAATTTATGCCCTCCAGTAATATACAGGAGAGTAATAGAAGATTATAATCGATACTAGATCAATTGACAGCTGTCCAACAGCGTTATTGGTTTATTTTTAGAACTTTTGAAATAGGGGATCGATTATTGGACATGAGGAATCATTGACTTCCCCAATAGTTTTGCTGTTATTCCTTTACAGCCTGTGAGATTTTAAAAGTCAAAATTTGGAATTGATTCATTCAAATATTCGCGATAAACGATTCAACGCAATAAATTTCGTGAAACAAGAATTTTATTGGGACGTATCTTGAAATTGATATCTAACATTACTGAAGTAAAGTCCCATATGTTGGGCTTATAGTTTTCCTAGGCTGATTTCAAAGAAAATAACTCATATTCGCTTAAGAATTTTCGACACACACGATTTTGGTGTTAACGATTCGACAACTGTGTCTCTGCACTAAGAAAACCAATTTTATTGGGGATAATATTATTTAAAATATTATTCCGAGTCAAGCTGTATTAATTTTGTTGCGAAATGGAAAAGTTTCGTGAATTGATCCAAAATTGAGTAACTAGACTGTGATTCCTTCGACGAGTGAATCGAATGCATGAGGTTTGACTCAATTATAATTTGCGGTAGAATGTGTAAAACTCTTCGGCAGAGGCAATAAATTTTCTAATCTTTCAGTTATAACTTATAGGAAAAGAAGTATTTTGTCATAAGAACAAGATTCATGGAATTTCGGGCGATAGCAGAATTCTAGGCAAGACAGCAATCGAATGCTCTCATCAATTGGACAAACTAAACGAACTCTCACCTTTGAGAAAGTACATTTCTCGCGATCAAATGCGTCCCAAAATAATCAGTTCATTGTTCGAAACGAAATGTAGAATATAAAATTGAACTTATTTGATAATAATAAGGAATTAGTTTTCAGGATTCAGATTATGTTGAGATTATTCCAAAAGTATTGACGCATTGGTACATTAACACTCGGCAAGGTCGTTATCGATAGATTTGTGAGGTTCTCCCAAGGTCTTCCTCCATCATTTGGATTTGACTATTGGGATGGACTCATCCTATCGAAGGAAATGTCGCCTAGGCGGATACACTTCATAGTCTTTCCATTCCTTTCGGGTAATTCGTGGAGAGAACCAGGGACATAGCGAGAGTCATTTTTCCTATCTTGGATAGTTTCTAAAGTGAAATTTGGCAAATTAAAATTTTGTTTATTAACAGAAAATTTTGTTATCAGAATCGGGCTAGTCATAACGAATTCTCGAAAGAGTTGCAGCCCAAAAGCATCATTTTTACTTTCATTCGTTCCTCCGTGGACTTTCCACGAAGGGATTTGAAAGGTCTCACAACTGCTGGGTGTAGTCGCGACGTCGGTTTCGAAATGAGTCACGGGCTCGTAAGTTATTTTCACCTGGACTTCCAATACATCGTCCGACGGGATCAGTTCTCGTGCCACAGCGCTAGGCTTGATATACGTCGGAAAGACGGGACCAATAGAAATTGGCGTCTCAGAATTTTCTTCCAAGTACTCAAAGGTCAAGGGAGGAAGGAATTCTGTGGAAGCAAAGTTTAAGGTGGCCGACAAGCCTCTGTTAGATTTTAATGGAGATTGGTAATCAGGTTGAAGATTTTCACCTCCCTCAGTGCAATTTACCCGTAAGTCACACGGATTATCCGAGTGGCGAACAATTATGAAAGGCTCTGGGAATAGATCTCGCTCATCGTGATCATAGAAAAGTTGAGACATATTCCGGCAACCATGGGATCGGAGGACGAGTTCGAATACCACTCAATGGGCCTGACTAATAGTCGAAACTCTTTTGAATTCATACGACTTTAGATATTGATACGGGATTGTCTGAGTGATTCGACAAAGGACTCGACGTTCGAGTTCCCTCAAGTCACGTTCAAGCTCACCAGGATTTTGACATCGCATGTAATTATCCACGTGCCACAAAGTTTCTTGGAGGCGTAACACCAAGTCTGCGTAGTTTTCACGCGGTCCCATACGGGCCTTACGTACGAGATATTCATAATCTTTGAACCGATATCCCCCCCCGTACCTACGATACAAGGCATTGAGTATATCACGAACTGTCCGAATGCTTGTTCTGTCCAAAATAGAGCTAACAGGATACTCGATTTTTCGTCTAACTGCATTAACAAACCGAGGATCTCGGGGATCGATATCGTTAAAATAAAATTTAATCGCAATTTCATATCCAAGAAACTCGGTTTCCGTGCAGTCATCGCCGAAAAAACAAGGAATATGGTCGAACGATAAGTCAATTCGTCTTCCCTTCGAATAGTCCAACATTTTTGAATACGCGGTTTGTATTATCAAATCGCGCTCTGAACGAGAGCATAAGAGATTTCGTCCGGCATTGAATTAAATTATGAAGATTCGATATATGATTATTTTTACGGCCAGATGACCGAATGTTGAATTAATTAAAATTTTAATACCTTATAATGTCAGATCAACAAAGAAGTAGAACGACAACGAATAGGTTAAGTATCCCACCTATAGTATGGTATCTTCTGACACCATTGTTGTTATAAATAGACGGAGGTCTGTTTAAACCGTTAAATAAAATTAAAATTGATCACACAAGACTTACTTTTTATGCATGTGTCATCAATTTTCTTATGGATCCTTATTTTTGAAGTAGATACATCTATTTCGTCGCCGTTCGCCTCTTCGATTAGTTCAAGATTATTGGAATCGAAATGAAGTAATAATAATAAGTAATTTAGTGATATTATAAAAGAGATTAGTTTCGATTTGAATCTTATATGAGTTCGGAGGGGTCTATCAAATGATAATTGCCGATTAAGAGTTCAAATAATAATTCTAGGATTTATTCGAAGGCCAGAGGAAATTGACAAACCTCCTAATAATTAAGTCGCGATTCGAGAGAGAGCTAGACCGAGATTAGATTATTATTAATATTACGATGCGCGCCATCCCCCCCCTTTTTTTTCTCAATGGATATTCTATTTTGATTTATGGCCGAGGAGTAGTTGAGACGTTTGACCCTGCTAATTTGACAAATTCATATAATGGAAGATTATTGAATTTATAGATTTTAAAACCTGAATGGAACCTATCCAGTCCCTGACATTGTGCGTGTTACGAGCCTATGATGAGCCTCTCGATAGTTGTTGCAGATGTCGATTCTAGTTCCAGGAGAAGACCAAAGTATTCTGGTATATTAGGTAGCCCGTAGACGATAAAGGGTCGATATTAATGACTGAATTTATCGTGTCACTATTTCACTAAGAATAAATTGTGTCAATGTCCAAAAGTCCGAACAAGAAATAGTTTTAATACATTGACGAGTCAATATGAATTTTGATCACTTGAATTAGGTCGAAATACACCGGTTTTGTTATCCAAGAAGAGTTCGATTTGAAGTTTACCATTCACTTTGTTGACTGTTTATGATTTCGAGTTTATACGAATTAAACTATTTTAACTGTAATAATGATAATAATAATGATGAGTCCAATCAGTGACACTACGTGTATAATATGCTCTAGGTTTTTACGCGACTACGAAGGTATGCGTAATTGTCGCGAATCGGTTCACTTTGTACTGCGAAAATCACTAATAGGTGCACTTCTCACTGTTTACCGATCGGTTAAACCCAAGACTAGAAAAAAGATCACATTTATTTAAAAAAGTAATCATAAAAAGTGTGATTGAAAAATTTCATTTTCGTTACTGAATTCTCAATGACTTATCACTAAGTGCGGTAAGTGAGGTAAGTGCATAAAATGAAATTTTACAGGAGAGCAAAAAAACGGCTATGTCATCGATAGTGGGAAATTTAGTACAAATGACACCGAATCTTTATTCTACTGTCCTTTAACTTTTTACCCTATTATTATAAAATTGTGGAATTAATCCTTTACGCAGTTTTCAGTAGTTAGCTCCAAATTTTAATTCTGTGTGGAGAGTCAAGTTGACTTAACTCGTTAGGTTATCACAAAAAAAAGAGATATGTTGACTTAGCATATGAAGTATGTAAATTTCACTGAGAGTCAAATGTTACGAGGGTCACTAAGAGGAGGGTCAAGCGTTACGAAGATCACTAATGGGAGGGTCAAGCCTCACAAGGGTTACTAAGGGGAGGGTCAAACCTCACGAGGGTCACCAGGGTCAAGAGTGTCAAAGGTCACGGCGGTCACTAGGGGGAGAGTCAAACGTTACGAGGGTCACTAGGGAGAGGGTCAAACGTCACGAGGGTCATTGGAGAGAGAGGGACAAACGTCACATGGGTCACTAAAGGGAGAGTCAAACATCACGACAGTCACTAGGGGGAGGGTCAAACGTCACGAGGGTCATTGGAGAGAGAGGGACAAACGTCACATGGGTCACTAAAGGGAGAGTCAAACATCACGACAGTCACTAGGGGGAGGGTCAAACGTCACGAGGGTCATTGGAGAGAGAGGGACAAACGTCACATGGGTCACTAAAGGGAGAGTCAAACATCACGACAGTCACTAGGGGGAGGGTCAAACGTCACGAGGGTCATTGGAGAGAGAGGGACAAACGTCACATGGGTCACTAAAGGGAGAGTCAAACATCACGACAGTCACTAGGGGGAGGGTCAAACGTCACGAGGGTCACTAAGGGGTGGGTCAAACCTCACGAGGGTCAAAGGTCACGGCGGTCACTAGAGGGAGAGTCAAGCGTTACGAGGGTGATTAGAGGGAACGTCAAAAGTCACGAGGGTCACTAGGTGAAGAGTCAAGCGTCACGAGGGTCACTAGAGGGAGGGTCAAACGTCCCAAGGGTCATTAGAGGGAGAGTCAAACGTCACGAGGGTCACTAGGGGGAGGGTCAACCATCACAAGGCTCACTAAGGGGAGGATCAAACCTCACGAGGGTCAAAGGTCACGGCGGTCCCTAGAGGGAGGGTCAAACGTCACGAGGGTCACTAGGGAGAGGGTCAAACGTCACGAGGGTCAAAGGTTACGGCGGTAACTAGAGGGAGGGTCAAACTTTACGAGGGTCACTAGGGAGAGGGTCAAACGTCACCCGGGTCACTAGGGGGAGAGTCAAAGGTCACGAGGGTCATTAGGGGGAGGGTCAAACGTCAGAAAGGTCGCTAGGGGCAGGGTCAAATAGGGGTCAGGAGTTCAGCCTTATCCTGTTTCCTTCAAGAGGAAATCCATAGTAGCTTTTTCTACGTTTGGGGTACTTGAAAAACTATTTTTCTTCATTTTTCCAGATTTTGTCAGTGGCCTTATATGAAGATATTATTTTCCTTTATTCTTAGTTTTTCTTCTTTTTTCAACAATTCAAGTTTTATCCATCCGATTTTGATTTATTAAGCGTCAAAATTTTCCATTTTTACATTCTATAAGAATATTAAAATCGGATTGGTAGAACTTGAATTATTGAAAAAAGAAAAAAAAAAAAAAATGAAAGAAAAAACATCTTTAAATTGGGTCACCAAAAAAATTCGGAAAAATAGAGAAAAATAGTTTTTCAAGTTTCCCAAACAGAAAAAGCCACGGATGGATTTCCTCATGAAGGAAAGAAGGTAAAGTTCAACTCCAGACCCTAATTTGACTCTCTCCCTAGTGACCCTCATGATATTTGACCCTCCCCCTAATGACCCTCATGACGTTTCACTCTCCCCCTAGTGACCCTCGTGACGTTTCACTCTCCCTCTAATGACCCTCATGACGTTTGACCCTCCCCCTAGTGACCCTCTTGACGTTTGATCCTCCTCCTAGTGACCCTCGTGACGTTTGACTCTCCCTCTAATGACCCTTGTGATGTTTGACCCTCCCCTTAGTGACCCTCGTGACGTTTGACCCTCCCCCTAGTGACCCTCGTGACTTTTGACGTTCCCTCTATTCACCCTCGTGACGTATGACCCTCCCTCTAATGATCTTCTTGACGTTTGACCCTCCCCCTAGAGACCCTCGTGATGTTTGACTCTCCCTGTAATGACCCTCCCTCTAGTGACCCTCGTGACGTTTGACTCTCCCCCTAGTGACCCTCGTGACGTTTGACCCTCCCCCTAGTCACCCTCGTGACGGTTGACCTTCCCCCTAGTGACCCTCGTGAGATTTATTTTTTAGATGGGCCATTTTGTTCCCTTTGTCATTTGTGTCTCCCTGGCCCGTTTTCCCCCATCCTGTTTTCCAAAATAACACTTGGAATAAGGAATTGTGTCTCTATCAATACATATGGAGATAAGTGAAGTTACCTCCTCTAGGTGCTCCCAATTATGGGAGTTATGTCAACTTACCTCCAATTGCATTGATAGAAAATTGAAACTTGCACATATCTCTTTCTTTATTTTTCACGTAACCCCATAAAATATTATTTTTAGACCAAACCCTTCAGTCAGCACTTGCAGATCAATATTACAATGTGATTAGTGCAATAAAACAAATTTCGAAAAAAATGCAGTTACCTCGTTTTACCACTTCACTACAATCTGTTTTCCAAGGCTCGGGCATGTAATGTGCTATTTTATACTCAACCCTGACCAATAGATGACTTTTATCACCACGAGAGTCAACTAGAAGAGTTACTTGAGGCATATAAAAAAAATTCAGCAAAATAATTGCGGTTTTAGGGTACATTTCCTATGGAGTGAAAATTTTTCTGAGGAAATCGCTCATCGCGCGCCTACTGACGGGTTAAAATAGACAATTGGATTTGTTATTTTTAGTGACTTCTTCAATTTCAATCAACTTTTTTCAGAAATGAAAATTTGATTTTGGAATTCTGATCCTTAACTATCTCTGAATCTATTCTCAACTTTTTTTATAGTTGACAGTTGCATTTACTATTTTCTATTGTCTTTCAATCGACTCCATTTTTTTGAAAATTGAGAGTTGGATTTTTGATTCTCAATTGTCTCACAATCCACTCTTACCTTTTTTGAGAATTGAAAGTTGAATTTTTTTATTCATGAAAATAAGATTTTTTATTCTTAATTCTCTCTCAATCTACTTGAAAATTTTCGTGAAAGTTGAGAGTTGGATTTTTCATTCTTAATTGCTTTTTAATCTACTCTCAACTTTTTTGAGAATTGAGAGTTGGATTTTTTTCTTCCGAATGGAATCCCCGTATTCGTCTAACCTGAAATTTTCATTTTTTGTGCTAGGATGAGTAATTTTGGTCTCAGGAGTTTGAATATGCAGTTTTTAGATCATGTCCGTACATATGTTTGTATGTACGTATCTGAGTTTTTTTTTCAAATCTAGTTTTTCGACCATCATTCAAAATATTATCGTCAGAATCTTTTCAATTATGGCTTAAAATATTTTTTTACGTGTTATCTCGGTCGAGTTCGAAGATAGGGGCGATCGCATTATTTGCTTTGAAATAATAGCCTAAAGAGCATTTAATCGAGATTTAATGAGAGTTTAATTACGACGTAATCAGGGTTTAGCCAAGGTTTTGTCAAGGTTAAATCAATATTTAATCAACAGGTTCAGCGATCAACTCAAGGTTGATCCATAGTCAACCCAAATTTCACCCGTGGTCAAACCAAGGTTGATCCATGGTCAAGCCACGGTTGACCCATGGTTAAGCCAAGGTTGACCCATGGTCAAGCCAAGGTTGATCCATGGTCAAGTCAAGGTGGACCCATGGTCAAGCCGAGGTTGACTCGTGGTCAAGCCAAGGTTAACTCAAGGCCAAGCTAAAGCTGACCAAAAGTCAATGCAGAGTTGGCCGAAAGTTGACTCACGTTCAACCTTGATCTTGATCTTTCTAGGCTCTAATGAATGACCAGGAGTCGATTTTTACATTTTTCTTTTTTTTCGGCTCCTGTTCCTATTTAATTTAAAAAAATTTCGCTCACTAGAAATTTCATTTCAAATTATCGTTGATAAAAAAATCGATGAAAATTCTCCTGAGATTAATTTTCAATTCCGAAAACGTTGATTGGAAATAAAGAGATCACCAAGAATTACCAATTTAATTCTCAATTTTCGAAACAGTTGATAACATTGAAAGAGGCTAGCATAAAATGCATTGTAGTCCTCATTGCTCCAATCCTCAGCTAACTCTCAATTTCCTCTGAAACACTGGAAATTATTGAAAGCCCAACTATCAGCTTGCTTCGCCAGAGTCATTCCTATAATTTTCTCAAAATCCTGATAATTGTCTTGGAATTGTCTCGAAAATCTAAGAATTTTCAAGAGCCGTGTATGAAAAAATTTAATAGAAAAATCTAGCGAATTCATTAGAAATTTCTAATGCAGTTTGTATTGAATTTTCTACTAGTTTTTGACCGATTCTAGCAAAATGTTCAATAGAAAATATTCAATAGAAAAAGTCAATGGAATTCGATTTTTCTATGTAACTTATTCTCTTCAGATATTTTCTATAGAATGTCCTTGGCTCAAATTTTTCAAGTTTTTTTTCAGTCTATTTTCCTTTTGTTTCATGAAGAAAATCAAACAAAAAAAGTTAGAAAATTGGAGAAGAGAAAATTCTATAGAAAATATCTCAATAGAACAAGTTATATATAAAACAATCGAATTCTATTGACTTTTTCTATTGATCATTTTTGGTAATTGGATCTGGCCTTCCCTGGGCCAATCAGAGTTCAGTATTCAATAACATAAAGTACTTCCCAATTAAAATTACAGCGGTTATTGCCCCCTAGCTTTTGAGAATTTCCCTCTAGCTCTGCAATTGTTTTTCTAACCAAATAACGGTCAAATATTATCCTGTGGAGTGAAAGAAAGTCATGAAAAATGTCAAAATGAGTCGGTTTGGGAAGGATCCGATTACTAAAAATAATCCGTCGAATACTACTCGACCTCCAAAATTAATTGGACATTTCCCTCATGTTTTCCTGCGTATCAACGATCGGGATAAGTTTTGTACAAAAATCCCTTGCGCTGCGCGCTCGGGATTTTAATCTACAAAACTTCTCCCTCTCGTTGCTACGTAACAAAACAATCGGGAAATATCCGGTAATTTTGAATGTCTCGTGGTATTACTACTGAATATTATTTGTTAAACATCTCAATAGAATCGGCCAGTAACTAATTGAGAGTTCAATAGATATCCAATAGAATTTTGTAACCAATTCGGTAGGTAAATATTTCTATTATCTTTCGATCACTCGCGCTCGGCCGCCAGCCTTCGTTCATCGCAGGCTTAGCACAGCGCCGCTGGAGTAAACCGAGCGCGCTGTTGCCACGTCGGCGCCTACCGCTACGTGCGCCTTTCAAATGGGGCAGAGAATGAAGCTGTAAATGTAGCTCGCTCGAGTGGTCGACAGAGATTCACTCGCACCGGGCGGAGCGACGCGGCGCACTTTCCTGTCCGTTCAAAATTTTTTTTTGTAGCTAAACAAATTTTTCGAAAAAAAACAGATAATGCCAACGCTCAATAAAAAAATTGAACTAGGAAACTAATGAAAATGATTTCTAGGACTCTAATTTTTCAGGATTTTTGAGCGTCAAGAAACACAAAAATATAAATAGAGAAAAACAGGCGGCGCCGCGTTCATTGAGCGAGTAATTGCGGGTTAAATTTTTTCATCCGTGACTTTCTAGAAAACCCCAGCATTATCTAGAATTTTCTAAAAAACTGGAGAATTTCTTCGAATGTTTCAAAGAATTGGAGAATTCTCTCGAAAACTTTTTGAGATTTGAATGTTGATTATTTTTCTCACTCGGATTTTAGCCAATCAGAGCGCAGTATTTGAGGCTGTCAAACAGTTATATTTCGCAAATTTCTAAATAATTTCCGACGGAAATTCACTAGTAGCTTTTCAAATGATTCTAATCTTTCAACGCATTTCACGTTTAATATTCTGTGACAGATAAACAAAAAAGTGGGTTATAAATGTATGGCTGTGTAAATGAATCCGGATGCTGTTCACTGCACTCTGCTTGGCCGAAATCCGAGAAAATAATCCGTCAAATACCACTCGTGCTTCAAAATTAATTGGATATTTTGCGATAGCTTCGTTACCTAGGAACGAATGTGTGAAATTTTGCAGATAAATCCCTCGTGCTTAGTACTCGAGATTTTAGACCTGCAAAATTTGACACAATCCGGATAATTTTAAATATCCGATAATTTTGAAGCACTAGTGGTATTACTACTGAAAATAGGATTTTTGATTCTCAATTATTTCTCAATTGTTTCAAAAAAGTTGAGAATTGGATTCTTGATTTTCAATTAACTTTCAATTCACTGAGAGTAGATTGAGAGACAATTGCGAACCAAAAATCCAACTCTCATCTCTCAAAAAAGTTGAGGGTACATTCAGAGATACCTGAGAATCGAAATTCAAAAATCAAATTTTCAATCCCGATAGTAAAATTGATAGTAAAGAGGGCGACTGGCATAGAAAGCATTTTACGCCTCGTCACAATCAACTTTCAACTAACCCTGAATTTTCTCTCAAAAACCAGAAATTATCCAGAGTCCAACTCTCAACTTGGTCCGCAACAGCCAAATTTTCGAGAGTATTCCAGAAAATTCTCCGGTTTCCGAGAAAAGTTTCAAAAAAAAATCGAAAAAATTCTTCAATTTTCTAAAAATGTTGAATTAATGTTCCAGTTTTCTAAAAAAAATCGAGAAAATTATTGGGTTTATGGGAACATTCTAGGAAATTCTCCGATTTTCTAAAAAATTCACGAAAATTCAAGCTAATTCTCCGATTTTCTACTAAATTGCACGAGGTTCGTCGTTTTTTTAATAAGTTCGGAAGAATCACGGTTATCTAGAAAATTCGATGAAATTAATCGATTTTCTAATAAATTCGGGGGAATCCTCCGGTTTTCTAGAGAATTCGACAAAATTCTTCATTTTTCGAGAAAATTCTCCATTTTTCGAGAACATTCTCCAATTTATTAAAGAATTTGCAAAAATTCTGACTTTTTATAAAAAATTGGAGGAAATTATCCAGTTTTCTAAAAAGTCTGAAAAAATTCTCCGGTTTGTATTTGAAAAATGAATTTTTGATTTTCAATTATCTCTCAATTTACTTTCAACTTTTTTGAGAAATGAAAATATGATTTATTTTGAAAATAGCATTGTTGCTTCTCAATGATTCTGAATTGGAGATGCAAAATGACAGTCACTTTTGAGATCGCGTCATGTGACCAAAAAATAACGGTCATGTGACGCACAAATGTTGTAACTACAAATGATCGCCACAAATAATTTCTAAGCAAATTGTTGTCAAACCATCTATATGGATACATAAAGACGGCCAAACTCATTTCTAATTTGTGACTGTCATAAATAAAATAGCTTCATCTCTAGATAGATGGAAAATGACCGTAATTTTGATTTCAAAATGCAAATTAGGCTAATGCAAAATGAATTCAAAGATAAATTGATAATAAAAAAATGAGCTCGCATCTGTATAGATGAAAAATTACTGTCATTTTTTCTTGGCCAATTGTGACGGTCATAGAAGAGTGGGGAAATTGTGACAATTGTGGAAAATGTCTCGTCATATGACCGTCAATGATGGTCACATGACCATCATATTATGGGTCATGTAATGCATTCGCAGCTCTATCTGAAGCTTATTAAAAAAAACCCAATTCTCAACTCTGTCTAAAAGTTNCATTCTCCAATTTATTAAAGAATTTGCAAAAATTCTGACTTTTTATAAAAAATTGGAGGAAATTATCCAGTTTTCTAAAAAGTCTGAAAAAATTCTCCGGTTTGTATTTGAAAAATGAATTTTTGATTTTCAATTATCTCTCAATTTACTTTCAACTTTTTTGAGAAATGAAAATATGATTTATTTTGAAAATAGCATTGTTGCTTCTCAATGATTCTGAATTGGAGATGCAAAATGACAGTCACTTTTGAGATCGCGTCATGTGACCAAAAAATAACGGTCATGTGACGCACAAATGTTGTAACTACAAATGATCGCCACAAATAATTTCTAAGCAAATTGTTGTCAAACCATCTATATGGATACATAAAGACGGCCAAACTCATTTCTAATTTGTGACTGTCATAAATAAAATAGCTTCATCTCTAGATAGATGGAAAATGACCGTAATTTTGATTTCAAAATGCAAATTAGGCTAATGCAAAATGAATTCAAAGATAAATTGATAATAAAAAAATGAGCTCGCATCTGTATAGATGAAAAATTACTGTCATTTTTTCTTGGCCAATTGTGACGGTCATAGAAGAGTGGGGAAATTGTGACAATTGTGGAAAATGTCTCGTCATATGACCGTCAATGATGGTCACATGACCATCATATTATGGGTCATGTAATGCATTCGCAGCTCTATCTGAAGCTTATTAAAAAAAACCCAATTCTCAACTCTGTCTAAAAGTTGAGTGTAAATTGAAAGACAATTGAAAATCAGAAATTCAGTTTTCAAAATGCAAATCTGAAAATAAATTGAGAGATAATTGAGACTCAAAAATCGCATTGTCAAAAAAAAATTCCAGTTCTCAACTCTCAGAAAACCTTGAGATTAGATTGCGAGATTATTCCGAATCAATAATCCTATTTTCAACTCTAAAAAAAAGATTCCCTCCAACCAGAGGGTGAGCACTACTGCAGTCCGGAATCATGATGCCTAAGCAGTCGAAGGGACCCAAGAGTGACAGCCTTTTGCATCTGGCCAGCCAGTATTAAGGCATTGCGCCTGCAGGCTGGTATCACCTCAAGCGCAGATACAAAAGACTGTTTCATGCCGCCAAGAGAGCCAATGATCAGGACGATCAGCCTGACCCTAAACCCGCGGTTCAACTGACGCAGCTCAAACAGCCGCAGCTGGTATTTGAGCCGTTTCTCCTCTTCCTTCGCAGATATATTGCTCTCGGCTGGCGCCGAGAACTCAATCACGTAGATGACTTTGTCTTCAAAGTCGAAGAGGACGATATCAGGCTTCGTCGCAGCGACGGGCCTGATAGTCGCAAACGAGAAGTTCCAGTAAATCTTACACCTCTCATTCACGACAACGGACTCAATATCTCCTGGAGCATAAGGCAGAATCGGCGTCCGGTCTATCCCATAAGAGTGCCGCAGATGGTAATACAACACTCTCAAAGCCGCGTTATGACGGTGGATATAACTCGTCACTGCATATGTCGGACAAGCCGACAAAAGATGCATCAGAGTTTCCGGGGACTGTTTGCAAGCCCGACACCTAACATCCGGGACTTGCAACCCCATAACACGGCTCCTATAGACCAAGGTGTTTATCACGCCATCTTGACACGCGCAAATGAAGCCCTCGGTTTCAGACATCAAGCCAGCCGACTTCAAAAATGAGAAAGTCAGCTGGACGGACAAGCCCTGTTCTTCCACATGACGAAAGAACACGCCATGCATGGGCCTGTCAACGTGTAGACGAAGCAAGGTGGACTGTTCCACCTACTTGATGGTCGCTCTTCGCCGAGATTTAGTCATGCTGGCCAATGCATGACTAGCCAGCTGACCACCTCGGCCACGACGAAACTCCAACCCGAGAGCCTCAGCTGCGGTATCCGCCGCCTTGTAGAGAAAGGCCTGAATCCCATGAAGCTCATGATCGTGCACAAACTCCAAGAGGGGATCCAAGCCGTTCATCACGTCACAGGCCAAGCCGAGGACCAAGCGCTCAT
>NW_021681208.1:31424-36921 GCF_001412515.2 Diachasma alloeum | reverse complement strand
ATCCAAGCCGTTCATCACGTCACAGGCCAAGCCGAGGACCAAGCGCTCATGGAGAGATTCTAGGCTGAGTAGTCCTCGGCCACCACTGTCACGCGGGAAGTATAAACGGGGACATGAAGATCGGGGATGTAGGCTCCTGTGGATGTTCATTAGCTTACGAGTATCCCTGTCCAACTGCTTCAGCTCATCCCTCCTCCATTGGAGCACACCAAAGGAGAACAGAAGAACTGGAACAGAGAACATGTTTGTCGCGGCCACCTTGTTCTTTCCGGAAAGTTCGGACTTCCAAACTCTCCGAAGCCGCCGACGATACTCCTCACGAAGAGTCTCTTTGACCGCCTCAGCGTCCACTACGGATCGCTGATTGAAGCCAAGATACCTATACGACTCCTCAGCGCCAAGATGTCTAATGACGCTTCCATCCACCAGGTGTATCTCCCCCATCCCGTCCCTAACCTTCCCCCTCTTCATGTGGAAGACTGCACATTTGTCCAACCCAAAGCTCATCCCGACCGCGCGTGAGTACACTGCAACAACATCACGCTGGAGCTTGAGTTGCCGCTCTCCTGAGGAAAATAACTTCAGGTCATCTATATAGAATATATGGCTAACCTGATGCGTCCGATCGCCAGGTCTTCCGGCTTGGTATTCACCAACACCGCGCAAGGCGACAGATAGGGGCATCAGTGAGATGCAGAACAAGAGAGGACTCAAGGTATCGCCCTGAAAAACTCCTCTCCCGAATTGCACCAACCCTGAAGTAAGCCGACCCTCACCAGATGTTATGGTGAAGCGCGTCCTCCAAAGTGGTGCAAGATTCCTAATGCACCTCACGATATATTCCTCTACCGCAAGGAACTTGAGTAGCAGGAAAATGAGCTCATCGCTCGTGCTATCAAATGCCTTACGATAGTCGATCCAGGCCACTGACAGGTGCCGATGATACTAATTATTATTATTATTATTATTATTATTATTATTATTATTATTATTATTATTGTTATTGTTGTTGTTGTTGTTATTATTATTATTGTGGTGGTTGTAGGATGGTGGAATACGGTGTGTTGCTCCATTTCCACGAGTGGGAGTGAGATGCACGAATGCTTGGTACCCGTGGGCCCTCATTGTATTACACTCCTGAGCTATCCACTCGACAACTCTCATTTCCATACACAGGGATTCGGGAGTTTCGGCGGCGTCATCTGACAAATACCAGTGTAACTGAGGGAATATGTATGGCGACAGCTGATCGCCTCATTTACTTACAAGTCTTTTATGGGAATTAGCGGCGTCTAATTGCTTCGGATCAACTCGCGGAAAATAGTAAAAAATAGTTCACGGGCTGCTAATTGAGTCTCGGGAGTGTGCAGTGTCTGTGAAAATTGGGATTTGTGTTTTTATTTTTAATAATTACCCTCGCCATATTGAAAGGGTGTCACGCTAGTGTGACTTGGCTAGGGGGGGATGGTGGTGTTTTTTTTGGGTTATTTTCTAAGTAATATTAAAAATATATGAACTCATTTCCCCCCCATCAGAACTAATTAGCGGCCAGGCGGAATAAATTATCTGATTTTTGAAACAAAAATCAGATTTTTTAGTCAACCGATACAGTCATAATAACATTGCATCTAAAATGCGTTTTTTCGACAATTTTCTGGGGAATTTTCTAGGGACATGTCGGGCAAAAATCCGTCCAACCGGGCCTTAATTTTCATCTCGAGTAATGGATGATTTGTTAATTATTGAAAAACATGAACTCATAGAAAGAAAGAATCCATAACTTCACGGAATTTTTTATTCATGGAACCTTCATACTCTTCGATCTCTAAACCGACAATTTGCTTCCTATTAATGAGAGAATTTCTTATTTTTATGTGTACAAGGACCGTAGGTGCCAGTTTTTGTCAGTTCCTTTTTTTTGTTTCTCACCGGAGCGAGCTCTTATCAAAGAAAAATTTGAGGAAAACTACTTTATTATGGTCGAGTCATAAATTTCAAGTTCAAGACAAAGTCGGAAAGCGCCGTCGCAAACTCCTTTTCCCACAGTGTGCAGACCACATATCTAGCACAAAGATGCGTTTTTCCCCAAATAGAAAAAAAGGGTATTCCAGAATTTCGAGATCACTCAACCTCCTCTAAGATGGTCATTTTTGTTAACGCCTTCCGACTTCTCCCAACCAATGATTTTAAAACTAGTAGATAAGTTAGCCAATAAGAATTATTCATCCTTTCCAATTTTGAGAAGAGGACTTGGAATTTATTGAAACTTAGAGACATGTACCTTCCCGACAACAGCCAGTGAAGTCTACTTTCTTACTGAGCCTCTTCATATATCCGCGTTATTTTTTCTTCCAAGCAAAATAGTTAAATCGTGTGAAGTGAAATATTAGCGCGTTAGAGTCATGTGTAATATTGTACCTCAATTCACAGAAAATTAAGACTTTTATTTAAGTAATTTCTCATAACTCGAGACATTATTTGTGTTGTAAATGTACAGTTATTTTTTTGTGTCATTAAATTTAAGGTGTTCGTGAATTAGTCTTCTCTATTCAAGTTTCTTAAACCACAGTTTTCCGACTCATGCTGAGTCGGCTTACATTCCCGTATCAGTCGTTGGCGATTCATTGTCGAGCTGCAACATCGGCATACCTGCGCCTTACAACCCCAAGTAAAGGGGCCCTTCCTAGTTTTTCAGCTACCGCGTCAACAATACCTACCAGATACGAAGAGAGCTCATTTGGGCTTTACGCTGAAAGATTTATGACTTGTGCATAAAATGCATGATCCAATTAACAGTGGCACCATTAACTTAACATTAACCGAGGTCTAACCGTCAATAGCTAAACCAAAAACTGGCCCTCAGCGCTAAAGCGCGAATTGTTCGGGAACGTGTACAACCGCGTCTTATGAATCTAGTGTATCTAATTCCACAGAGCCTTTTAACATACGGAAATTGTCACGCTCATCAAGTGCAAAATCATATTAGGTCATCTCACTTCTGGTGTCACCCGCTTTTTTTTCTACATCTTAACAAACGATAACCGACATACAATGATACTTTCATAATATTATTCAGTAATCTCCTCCATTACTGACGACGCACTCCCAGACTGCTGGCAATTCTCGAACACCATGTAGAGTTCCATTTTCATTCAAAATGGAAATAATCCTATGCAGCTCAATATCTAACTGCTCTTTGCTGTTGTGACGAGTGCCTGACAATTCCCTCTTCACGTGACCAAAACATTTGAAGTCACACGGATTCATATCGGGAGAATATGGTGGGTGGAAACGTTCTACCCAACTTTCATTGTCAATTAACTGCCGAATGATGCGTGCTTTATGTGGTGTGGCGTTATCATGTAAAATAAGTGGACTTGTTACGTGATGTTCTTGTGCCCATTTGGGAATATTGCGCTCCAAAAATGCCTTATAACGTTCAGATGTCATAGTTGTATTTTCTGCATAAGTCGTCCAAAAAGCGATCCCTCTTGCATCCATTGCTACTATCAGCAGTATCTTCCATTCGTGAAGTTCTGCATGTTGTAAGCTTGGCGCTGACGTACCTGGTCCAACCCAAGATCGCGATTGATTTTTTTGAAGAGGGGTATAAAATTCGACCCAACTCTCATCTACAAACAGAAGCCTAGAACGTATACTTTCCTTACGACGATAACACGCCACGTTGCTACGTGCAGCTTCATATAGAAATTCTTTTTGATCGTCAGTGAAACTGTGAGGTATCCATCTTGCCAATTTATTGACCATACCTGAATCTTCGGTGAGTACTCTATGCACAGTCGAATGAGGAATACCAAGTTGGGTGGAAAGATCGTTGACACTCACTCTAGGTGACTGACGGAGAGCTTCTGTGATTCTATCTCTCCCTTCTAATCTATTTGATGACATTGGTCGAGGGCCCCGCACCTCATGTTCAGCGGGCGTTCGACGTCGTTTATAAGCATTGAGCCAGCATTGTATTGTTCTTTTACTTAATGCATTGCGGCTAAACACATTTCACCAATAACCCGTGCGCAACTCGTCCAGAGTAATCTAATACGGCACAAAATGTCAGGAATATTCGTTGATCCACTACACTCACAGATTTTTTCAATTCCTTCATCCTAAATACTGCAACTTAATTAAAACAAAAAGTATACGACACTGCTATACTGAATGAGCAATACTATCATGTTACAATTTTTTTCGTCAGATAGTGCAATACCATGCTATCTGGAAGGAATGAGGTGACACCAGAAGAGGGAGGACCTAATATTATTCACATTATAGAATAAGTAACCTTATCTACATATGTGCGTTCCCAATTCCACAATGTGTAAATTCAAGAACACATCGATATTTCCTTTTTTTCATGAAACTGCACATCTAAAACGTACGCAATTCAATTTTTTCATGAAATTCCACATGTTTACGGTGTGTTGTCGAATCTAAACATTGCGGAATGTGTAACGTGCTATGCGTAAATATCTTATTCTCTAACGTGGAATATATGATAATGCACTTAATGAGCGTGTCAATTTCCGTGTGTTAAGCGGCTCTGTGGAATTGGACGTATGTGTAATTTTGAAAGGTTGACAATAATATGTGTGCAATACTTTTGTGCGGACGAATAAAATTTGTTGTGTATTTAAGTGGTGTGGAAAGCAATGATGTATACTTTCAGTAAAGTCTCGACCATTCATGAGGACAGCTCGTTGTGGACAAAGTTGCCGGACACATTGCTGTACGCCCTGGCGATTGAGGTTCCATGGTACGTCCATGTTGTAGCATGGATGTAGCATGGATGTGCATGGATTTCATTTTAAGGCGAAAAATGGGCCAAAAATGATTGGAATATAATCAAAAAATTATTTAAATGCTGATAGACAAACAATTGGTTCCAATTAATACCCATTAATAGGTTATTTTGTATAATTAGGAGAAATTATTGATGGTGTGCTGTGTGGTAAAGAAGTTCAGATGGGAGAATGCCGCGAGATGGCGCCAGTGTTAAATTATCGAGTCGGCGGGAAACTGTCAGCAGTCGCAGACATATTTTTTATTCTATTTCACTTATGAATATTAGATAAGTTTGGGGGGGCAGGGGGGTTGATTTGGAATATTAGCACCAACCCATTTTCCCCATTTGGCGAATTTCGCAATACATTATTGTCAGGGGTGGGGGGGAGGGGGGGGAGTCAAGCGGGAAATAGCTCACAGACCCATTTCGCCCCATTTGTTATTTATTTTCTGAATGAGCAAATCGGAAAACGATAAACAAACCCGTTTTGCCCCATAATTTTCTCAATGAGCGAAAGGGAGCGGAAGGGGGGGAGTCAATTCGGGAAATTGCTCACGAACCCATTCTGCCCCTTCTGTTGAATTTCGAAATCGATTATTTTTGGTTTGATTTGGGCGAAGGGGGGGGGAAACTCGGAAAATGATAAACAAACCCATTCCGCCCCACGGTTTCCATAATCAGGGGCAGTGGCGGGGG
>NW_021681208.1:26181-31169 GCF_001412515.2 Diachasma alloeum | reverse complement strand
GCAAATAGCAAACAGACCCATTTTACCCCATTTGTGTTTTCTTTTCTTATGAGCGAGGGGACGGATGTCAAGTCGGGAAACGACAAACAAACCCATTTTGCCCCATTTGTATTTTTTTCTTTTGACCGAGGGGACGGATGTCAAGTCGGGAAACGACAAACATACCAATTTCACCCAATTATTTTCTTAATAAGCGAGAGGGGTCGAGGGGGGAAGTTAATTTGGGAAATGACAAACAAACCCATTTTGCCCCATTATTCTCTTAATGAGTGCGAGCGGGGTGAGGGGGTGTCAACTCAAAAAATGATAAACAAACCCATTTTGCCCCACGGTTTTCATAATCAGGGGCAGGGGGGGGTCAATTTGGGAAATAGGTAACAGGCCCATTTTGCTCCATTTATTGTTTCTTTGTTAATGAATGCGAGGGGAGGGGGAGTGTCAACTCGGGAAATGACAATCAAACTCATTTTGCCCCACTGTTTTCCTCATGAGCGTGGGGGGGAGGTCAATCTGCGAACTGGCTCACAGACCCATTTTGCCCCATTTGTTATTTTTTTTCTTAATGAGCGAGAGGGCGGCGGGGGGAATGTCGAGTCGGGAAACGACAAACAAACCCATTCCACCCCATTTTTCCTAATCAGCATGAGGGGGGAAACGTGAATTTGGGAAATGGCTTACAAAACCATTTTGCCCCATTTGTTGTATTTTCCCTGATGAGCGAGAGGGGGTCGGGGGAGTAGGGGGGGGGAGTTAATTTGGGAAACGGCTCAAGAACCCATTCTGCTCCTTCTGTTGAATTTTGAAATCCATTATTGTGGGCTTTATTTCGGAAGGGAGGGGGGGTGTCAACTCGGGAGATGACAAACAAACCCATTTTGCCCCATTATTTTCTTAATGAGGGAGAGGGGGCGCGGGCGGGAAGTGAATTTGGCAAATAGCAAACAGACCCATTTTGCCCCATTTGTATTTTTTTTCTTATGAGCGAAGGGACGGATGTCAAGTCGGAAAACGATAAACAAACCCATTTTGCCCCATTCTTCTCTTAATGAGTGCGAACGGAGGGAGGGGGGTGTCAACGCGGGGGATGACAAACAAACCCATTTTGCCCCATTATTTTCTTAATGATGGAGAGGGGGGGAGAGTCAATTTGGGAAATAGCAAACAGACCCATTTTGCCCCATTTATATTTATGCTTCCGAATGGAAGCTTTGTAATCGGTCGATTTTTTGATTCGCTAATTTTGCTTGGAAATGATGTAGAATGGTCTGAAACGTAAAAATACGAAGTTTGAGGACCATGTATGTACGTGTGTCCGAAAGTGTGGGTCGATTTTTTCGAAAATTTTTATAAATAACGACAAATAAAGGACAAAAGTTGAAGCTAAAAATCTGAAATTTTGTTACATAGTTGGTATTACTTTGGAGCATTTCTGGGTGCAGTTTCAGCTCAATCGGCCCAGTAGTTTTGGAGATACAGCAATTTCTCAAAAATTTTTTTGCTCAATATCTCAAAAACTACATGACGGAATTCAATTTTTTTGATGCCAAAATCTTCCTTGCGACAATATCTGTCGAATCAAATCATAATATTGCTATGAAACCATGGGCAACCGAATAATAATTGGCATTTTTCATTTTTATGAAAAAATCGTTGTAAGCACGATAGCGCCTTGAAAACTCAAGATAGAAAGTTCAAATTTGGTACGACTGTAGTTTTTATGATATTACAGAACGAGATTGTGGATGATCTGAATCGGACAAGTAGTTTAGGAGATATTCAACTTTTTGTGAAAAACTGTAATGCTCATTATCTCCAAAACTACTGGTCCGATTGACTTTTTTTTTTTTAAAATATTCGTCATGGTATCTTTTATCAAGATCCATCAAAATATGCATAGCCGCCCATACAAAGTTTTCAAGATATCACCGTTTTTCTAGTTTTGTAAATTAAAATCCAATGTGGGCTCTATAATGAGCGTTAAACATGGACTAAACATCTGAGATTCTGGCTACTATTTTGCATTGTTGGCCTACATTCGTGTATAAAATTTTGTGCCAATCGATTCAGTACATCCTGGCATAGAGTGATTCGTCCGAAACGCTTTTTTTTCTTAAAAATCACAAATTATCATTTTATCAATGTTTTCCATCTCTACATGACTTCAAAAGTCATATAATACAAATCCATGTTTTTTTTTACTCCATATAATCTAATATTTGATGGAAATCAAGTTTCATAAACTTGATTTTTTGAATTTACAAGACCATTCTCGTTAATTATAATATTATTCAATAAATACCTGATATTCATCCAAAATGCTGTACCACGTAGATTAAACAGAGTGAGCTTAACGGATTCAGTATTTGCTGCAGACGATCTGTGTGAGTTTGAGTGGGAGTTACATGCACGTCAGCAAATAAATCTTTATGGGCAAATAAAAATACAGTCTAAGGAAATAATTGAGTCGGAATAAGATAAAAATCATCAAGATATTTTAATTATTAGGAGTACTAATATGAATTTAATTATTAAATTCATCATGATGTAAGAGAAAATATTACAAATTAAAATATATTAAAAAGTTGAAAATGACAAATTTTTGTTTGAAACATCATAAGTAATCACTAGGATCACGAATCTATTGATTAAATGATGACGTATGTTTCTGACAATTTATCGGGACACAGAGGAGAAAAAAAGTTGAGAATACAGGCGTCGCTATTTGGATTACTCATAATTTATGAAAACCATGCGAAATACTGTAAAAGAATGATGTTTTCTTATGAAATTTGAAGATCATATGAATAAATGATGGAATGGATTTTTTCGCGAACACTGCATTTTTATTGGACTAGACTCTGACGAGATTGCAATAGTCTTAGCATTTGTTCAATTATTTAGATTCTTCATAATAAGGAAAATTTCAAAGTCGACAATTCTACTACAATGATAAGAGGAATTGGCCCAGAAATTATTGGTGAAACCCATAATGGGTCAGATCCATTTACATTCACCCGTATTTGTCGCACTGAAACTAAGGAGTGAGTAATTGCCACTGATTTTTTATGTGTGGAATTGGAATATCTCCCATTCGGAAGCTTATTACCAATGTAATTGGTAAAGAGGAAAAAAAAAGCATCGAGTAACGGTCACATGACTTCTGTCAAATAGGCTTCTACCCCTGCTTGTTTTTTCTCATGAGCGAGAGGACGGATGTCAAGTCGGGAAACGACAAACAAACCCATTTTGCCCCATTTTTTCCTAATGAGTGCGAGCGGGGGGGGGGTCAACTCGGGAGTTAACAAACAAACCCATTTTGCCCCATTATTTTCTTAATGAGCGAGAGGGGGCGGGGTGGGAGAAGTCAATTTGGGAAATAACAAACAAACCCATTTTACCCCATTATTTTCTTCATGGCCGAGAGGGGGCGGGGGGAAAGAAAGTCAATTTGGGAAATAGCTCACAGATCCATTTTGCCCCATTTGGGGTTTGTTTTCTTAATGAGCGAGAGAGGGGATGTCAAGTCGAGAAACGACAAACGAACCTATTTTGCCCCATTTTTTTCCTAATGAGCGCGAGTGGGGGGAGGAGGAAATTTTCTTTTTTTTTTCTTTTTTTTTCGGGGTTCATGAACGGAAAAATGCACTCTACGCACTAACACACTCCAGATTGATGATATAAGGAGTGTAGTGTCCGACTCGATCAGGCTACGATGGTTGCAACCCATACGGACTAAAAAACCGAACATGACCCTAGTCATCTTTGACCGTTTCCTTCCCCTCGCGGCACCACCGTTAAGTATTACGTCAATTTGGGAAATGGCTCACAAATCCATTCTGACGCACCCGATAACGACTTCCTACTCTCTAAAAAATATAAAAGTAGAAAGTAGAGACTTCGCTCCCCATAAGGGTCAAAAAGTACATGTACTATCTCTTTTCCCTCCACTATTGGAACAAAGAGAGAGCTGAACTTACTCCTGGGTCCACCAGGAATATCGCAGGAAATTCACGCGACGCTCAGTGGTCAAGCTCGGTCGTGATACTGGTTCAAACATGGTAATTCCCTATATTATATGAAGTCGGACCAATGTCGGGTCAGAACGGGGTGACAAGGGGAATGATCACAACGGTGAAGCGAGGCCGAAAAGAATGGAGAGTCAAGTGAGAGGTACGGGTCGAGTCTCGCGAGAGTCGGACAGAGCAGACGAGCGGGATGATTGCAAGCGTCAGATGTGAGCCACCTGTAAAGTGATCAGAAGGGTCAAAAGGGGGGAACAAGTAGAATGATTTGGAGGTGCAGTGGTTAGAAGGTTGAAATCGCTGTGACGAGGGGAATGTTGAGAGTCAAATGAGAGGTACGAGCGGTCTAATCATAGAAGTCAAGTGGGGTGACAAGTTGAGTAATTACGAGAATCAAATGAGAAGTACATGGAGTGGAGTGATCGCAAGGGTCAAACGGTTGCGGCGAGTGGGATGGTCGCAAGGGTGAAACGGTGGTTACGAGTGGGCTGATAACTCCGAGTTAAATGGGAGGTACGAATAGAATGACCGCGAAGGTCAGATGCGGGAGACGGGGGGAGTTCTGAGGGTCAAACGTGACGCACGAGTCAGGTGATCAGAATGGTCAAAAGGAGGAAATAAGGGGAATGATGGCAAGGATCAAACGGTGCTGATGAGTTGAGAAATAGTGGACTCTTGCGATGTTTGTTCTCCACGATGCATGACTTTCCCGTCGTAACCTTTGCGACGTTTGAGCTTCGTAAAGCATGACTCACTCTCTTCGTTTCTCGTATCTAGCTGGTGTGATCACTACATCGGTTTCGCTCGTTGGACCATCAGGATGATTCCACTTATCTCTATCATTTGGCCCTTGAGATTATTCCATTCTCCCTTTCCATGTACTTCCCGTCATTACTCGACTTGTCAACCCCTTTCGATCCTTACGATTAATGCATTCGCAACTTTCATTTGACCCTTGTCATAACT
>NW_021681208.1:18863-24645 GCF_001412515.2 Diachasma alloeum | reverse complement strand
TTGTTTTTCGACTTGACATCCCCCCTCTCGCTCAATAATAAAAAAAACAACAAATGGGGCAAAATGGGTCTGTGAGCCATTTCCTAAATTGACTTAAGGGAACTCCTCCGCCCCCTCTCGCTCATCAGGTAAAATACAACAAATGGGGCAAAATGGGTTTGTCAGTGATTTTCAGAGTGACATACCCCCCCTCCGCTCCCGCAGCCCACAATGATGTATTGCGGAATTTTAAACAATGGGGCAAAATGGGTTTCGAAGCCATTCTCAAATTGACGTTTCCCCCCTCCTCGCTGTCACACATTAGGAACAAAATGGGGCAGAATGGGTTTGGTTTTCATTGCCGGGATCAACTCCCCGCACCCCTAAACTTTGACAGAAAAAAAACAAATAGGGCAGAATGGGTTTGTCAGTCATTTTCTAAATCGACCCCTCCCCCCCCGCCCAAAACCCGCAATAATGTCTGCCAGGAAAAAAATCAATGGGGCAACATGGGTTTGTTTGTCATTTCCAGAGTTGTCGCCCGCTACCCACCACCCGTCCCTACCCGCGGTAATGGATTTTGTAATTCAAGTAATGGGGCAAAATGGGTTTCTAAGTCATTTCCCAAATTGACACCCCCTCCCCCCTCATGCTCATAGAGAAAAAGGAACAAATGGGGCCATGTGCCAAATTAACCTCCCCCTCCCCTCATGAAGAGAACCGTGGGGCAAAATGGGTTTGTTTGTCATTTCTCGAGTTGAC
The DNA here is from genome assembly GCF_001412515.2 of Diachasma alloeum. NCBI lineage: Eukaryota > Metazoa > Arthropoda > Insecta > Hymenoptera > Braconidae > Diachasma > Diachasma alloeum. The sequence goes on along the minus strand of NW_021681208.1, from coordinate 23,904 downwards.
ACCCCCCCACCCCCCGAATGAAACCCATAATTATGGATTTCAAAATTCAACGGAAGAAGCAGAATGGGTTCGTGAGAAATTTCCCGAATTGACATCCCCCTCCTGCCACCCCTCGCCCCTTTCGCTCACGAAGAAAATAATGGGGCAGAATGGGTTTGTTTGTCATTTCCCGAGTTGACACCTCGCCCCCACCAAAGGAAACCCACAATTATGGATTTCAAAATTCAACAGAAAGGGCAGAATGGGTTCCTGAAAATTTACCCCCCCCCTTCCCCTCATTAAGAAAACATTGGGGCAAAATGGGTTAATTTGTCATTCCCCGAATTGACACCCCCCGCCCCTCTCGCTGATTGAGAAAAAAACAACAAATGAGGCGAAATGGGTCTGTGAGCCATTTCGCAGATTGACTTCCCCCCCCCCACCCTTCGCACTCATTAGGAAAAAATGAGGCAAAATGGGTTTGTTTGTCGTTTCCCGACTTGATATCCGTCCCCTCGCTCATCCCCTTCAAAAAAAAGCATGTAACGTTTTCTGTCACCGTTTTTCGTCGCATAGCTAAGTTCATCGTATAAAGATTATTAATTTATTATGTATAGAATGTAATTTATACATATAATAATATATGTATAATATATATAGATATAATATATATAGATATATATTATACATTATATACATATATATACAGGGTGCCCCGTAACCGATCACTTTCCTCGGAGGGTATTGTAGAGGATGATTTTTGGAATCGAAAGTTCCCCTTCGGTTTTTGTATCAGGCATTTTTTTTTTTGGATTTTGATTTTTTAATGTTGTCCGACTTTTTATTTTTTTAATTCTGTTACTACTTATTCCAGGGCCGAAAAAGATTTTTTCAAAATGTTTATATTTAAAAAAAATTGGTTTTTTATGTAGTACATCGTCACCTACCCACTCCACCCCTTCCGGCCCATTATCGCGGAGAATTAATTTCAAAAAAACTTAAATTAAGAAACCGAAGAATTTGTTTTTTCTTTTATTTCCAGTAGGTCTCGATGACGTGTCTCATTGCCGACATCGAAAAATAAGAAAAACAAATAAGAAAAAGATTGCTATTTTAATTTCTTTTTTGAGTTTTGGAAAATATTTTGGACGCGCGGTGATAAAGATGGGAGGTTTATGACTGGCTAAGAGGATTGATAGAGGACGTGACAATTATCGACACAAAAAAAATGAAAAATAAAACAATAATTAAAATTTTAATTTTTTTTTGGCGTTTTAGAAATGATTTTGAACGCGCGGCGATAATGGTGGGAGGTTTGTGAGTCGATGGGAGGATAAGTGGGATACATGCTCATAACCGACATGAAAAAAAAAAGAAAAACAAAAGAAAAAAAAATAATTTTCATTTTCATTTTGTTTTTCGCTTTTGGAAATGATTTTGGACGCGCGGTGATAAAGATGGGGGGTTTATGAGTGGATGGAAGGATTGATAGATGACATGACGATGACCGACATAAGAAAAATGAAAAATAAAACAAAAATTCAACTTTTGATTTTTTTTTTGGCGTTTTGGAAATTATTTTAAACGCGCGGCGATAATGGTTGGAGGTTTGTGAGTCGATGGGAGGATAGGTGGAAGACGTGCTCATAACCGACATAAGAAAAAACGAAAAACAAAAGAAAAAAATAATAATAGTTTCAATTTTAATTTCTTTTTTTGCTTTTGGAAATGATTTTGGACGCACGGCGATGAAGATGGGGGGTTTATGAGTAGATGAGAGGATAGATGACGTGTCTAATAACCGACATGAAAAGAAAAACAATGGAAAAAAAAATCAATTTCCTCTTTGGGTTTTGGAAATTGTTTTGGAAGAGGGGGGATAAGAATGGGGAGTTTGAAAGTGGATAGATGGGTGACAGGCCTAATGACCAAAGAAGAAGAAACCAGAGCAAAACTATTTTGTTGCGCTACGTTTTATTTTTGATGGCCCTGAGAAGGGCCGATTGTGAATGCAGCTCATGCTGGCAGGTGCTGGAAATGGCCTCCTCCAGCAGCCACGCAGGCATGAATCCTTCGAAGGACATCCATCCTCACTCGTTGGAGCATCTCAGCACTGACATTGGTAGTGGCCGCATGCAGTCAAGCCACCAATTCCTCCACGGTCTCCGGCTCGGTCTCGTAGATTTGGTCCTTTAGATAGCCCCAAAGGAAGAAGTCTAGCGGCGTCAAGTCCGGGGATCTAATGACAATGGAAATTCATTATTTTCCGGAACACTTTATTTTTCTCGAGTAATCTTACCGTGCAGGCCAGTGAAGTGGGCCATAACGACCGAACCAACGTCCAGGGAACTGAGCATTTAAAAAGGCGGTGACGTCTCGAGCACAGTGAGGGAGTGCTCCATCCTGCTGGAACCACCGAGGTCTACCTGCAAGTGGTACATCGTCCAGCATTTCAGGAAGAGTCTGCGTGATTAATGCGAGGTACTGTTGACCCTGAAGAAAAACAAAAATGGAAAAAAATCATTATTTTGCCGCCTCGATGTCGTATGTGTGCGAATGCGGGCTTGATGAATACTCACATTCACATAATCCGGTAGCTGGGAAAGTAGGACTCGGTCACCCACTATTCCTCCCCACACGTTCACTTTCCACCGTGACTGAAAACTTTTTTCCCTCACCGAGTGAGGATTTTCAACAGCATAATTATGTAAATTATGCTGATTGAAAATGCCTTCTCTCGTAAACAGACTTTCGTCTGTCCACAGGATTTGGGATAAAAAGTTTTCATTCCGGTAATACAAGGCTTTTCTAGCTTTTCTTGACAGTAGTGCAGGCGCTGCTCTGCATCTCCTGGCTCGAGTTTCTGAAGTCGTGTGGAGTGGAACAGATGGAGAGAATTCTCCCGCAGGATCCTATTCACTGTCGACTTCGGGCAGCCCATCGCGCTCTCGATTTTCCGACAACTCGTTGTCGGGTCTTCGTCTACGCGTGCCAAGACTACTTCCTCGATGTCACAATGTCATTGACGTCCACCTCCGTGACCTGGTGGCACCACCTGATTCTCTCGCATGCGCTTATCCACAGCCAGGCACACTTGTGGATAAGGATGTCGTCGTTGAGGGTATTTCGTGCGATACCTTCTCGCTGTCTCTGCTGCGTCACACCCACAAGCACCATACACGAGGTGCATATCAGCGTATTCGATAGCTGTGTAACTCTCCATGATTTAACATTTCACGTCTAACCCCGGCAAAGTATCAAACACGAATGACTCTCCCTCTCCAGATTGCATAAAATCCACCTCTTATTTTTTCTGTTTATCACTGATGGAGCCTTCGAGAACCGTCAGTGTTTACATAACAAGAGACGATGGAAATAAAATAAAATAAAATAGTTTCATTCATTTTATTTCTATCGTCTCTTGTTATGTAAACACTGACGGTTCTCGAAGGCTCCGTCAGTGATAAACAGAGTGAATAAGAGGTTGATTTTATGGATTTTGTAGGGGGGGAGAGTCATTCGTGTTTCATTCTTTGCCGGGGTTAGACGTGAAGTGTTAAATCATGGAGAGTTACACAGCTATCGAATACGCTGATATGCACCTCGTGTATGGTGCTTGTGGGTGTGACGCAGCAGAGGCAGCGAGGAGGTATCGCACGAAATACCCTCAACGACGACATCCTTATCCACAAGTGTTCCTGGCTGTGGATAAGCGCATGCGAGAGAATCAGGTGGTGCCACCAGGTCACGGAGCTGGACGTCAACGACATTGTGACGTCGAGGAAGTAGTCTTGGCACGCGTAGACGAAGACCCGACAACGAGTTGTCGGAGAATCGAGAGCGCGATGGGCTGCCCGAAGTCGACAGTGAATAGGATCCTGCGGGAGAATTTTCTCCATCCGTTCCACTCCACACGAGTTCAGAAACTCGAGCCAGGAGATGCAGGGCAGCGCCTGCACTACTGTCAAGAATTTCTAGCCTCGTATTACCGGAATGAAAACTTTTTATCCCAAATCCTGTGGACAGACGAAAGTCTGTTTACGAGAGAAGGCATTTTCAATCAGCATAATTTACATAATTATGCTGTTGAAAATCCTCACTCGGTGAGGGAAAAAAGTTTTCAGTCACGGTGGAAAGTGAACGTGTGGGGAGGAATAGTGGGTGACCGAGTCCTACTTTCCCAGCTACCGGATTATGTGAATGTGAGTATTCATCAAGCCCGCATTCGCACACATACGACATCGAGGCGGCAAAATAATGATTTTTTTCCATTTTTGTTTTTCTTCAGGGTCAACAGTACCTCGCATTAATCACGCAGACTCTTCCTGAAATGCTGGACGATGTACCACTTGCAGGTAGACCTCGGTGGTTCCAGCAGGATGGAGCACCCCCTCACTGTGCTCGAGACGTCACCGCCTTTTTAAATGCTCAGTTCCCTGGACGTTGCTTCGGTCGTTATGGCCCACTTCACTGGCCTGCACGGTAAGATTACTCGAGAAAAATAAAGTGTTCCGGAAAATAATGAATTTCCATTGTCATTAGATCCCCGGACTTGACGCCGCTAGACTTCTTCCTTTGGGGCTATCTAAAGGACCAAGTCTACGAGACCGAGCCGGAGACCGTGGAGGAATTGGTGGCTCGACTGCATGCGGCCACTACCAATGTCAGTGCTGAGATGCTCCAACGAGTGAGGATGGATGTCCTTCGAAGGATTCATGCCTGTGTGGCTGCTGGAGGAGGCCATTTCCAGCACCTGCCAGCATGAGCTGCATTCACAATCGGCCCTTCTCAGGGCCATCAAAAATAAAACGTAGCGCAACAAAATCGTTTTGCTCTGGTTTCTTCCTCTTTGGTCATTAGGCCTGTCACCGATCTATCCACTTACAAATCCCCCATTCTTATTCGCACTCTTCCAAAACATTTTCCAAAACTCAAAGAGGAAATTGATTTTTTTTTCCATTGTTTTTCTTTTCATGTCAGTTATTAGGTACGTCATCTATCCTCTCATCTACTCATAAACCCCCCATCTTCATCGCCGTGCGTCCAAAATCATTTCCAAAAG
>NW_021681208.1:17856-18714 GCF_001412515.2 Diachasma alloeum | reverse complement strand
ATGTCATCTATCAATCCTTCCATCCACTCATAAACCCCCCATCTTTATCACCGCGCGTCCAAAATCATTTCCAAAAGCGAAAAAGTAAATTAAAATTATTATTTTTTTTTGTTTTTCGTTTTTTTTATATGTCGGTTATGAGCTCGTCTTTCACCTATCCTCCCATCGACACACAAACCCCCATCTTTATCACCGCGCGTCCAAAATCATTTCCAAAAGCGAAAAACAAAATGAAAATGCAAATTATTTTTTTTTCTTTTGTTTTTCTTTTTTTTTTCATGTCGGTTATGAGCATGTATCCCACTTATCCTCCCATCGACTCACAAACCTCCCACCATTATCGCCGCGCGTTCAAAATCATTTCCAAAACGCAAAAAAAAATTAAAATTTTAATTATTGTTTTATTTTTCTTTTTTTTTATGTCGATAATTGTCACGTCCTCTATCAATCCTGTTATCCAGTCATAAACCTCCCATCTTTATCACCGCGCGTCCAAAAGCATTTCCAAAAGCAAGAAACGAAATTAAAATTAAAATTTTTTTTTTTTTCTTAGTTTTTTGTTTTTTTCCTCCATTTTTTGTTTTATTTTCATGTCGGTAGTCAGTCACGTCATTCATCAATCCTCCTATCGACTCACAAACCTCCCATCTTTATCGCCGCGCGTCCAAAATCGTTTCCAAAACCCAAAAAAAAAATTAAAATTGGAATCATTATTTTTCTTCTTTGTTTTTCGTTTTTTTTAAATATCAGTAATCACACACGTCATTCATCTATCCTCTCATCAACTCACAAACCTCCCATCTTTATCGCCGCGCGTCCAAAATCATCTCTAAAACCCAAAAAAACAAATTAAAATTG
>NW_021681208.1:15437-17679 GCF_001412515.2 Diachasma alloeum | reverse complement strand
GCGCTTCCAAAATCATTTCCAAAATCCAAAAAAACAAATTAAAATTGGAATTATTTTTTTTTCTTTGTTTTTCGTTTTTTTTATGTCAGTCATCACACACATCATCCATCAATCCTCCCATCGACTTTTAAGTCGGTTTTTAAACCTCCCATCTTTATCGCCGCACTTTCAAAATCATTTCCAAAATCCAAAAAAACAAATTAAAATTGAAATTATTATTTTTTTCCCTTTGTTTTTGGTTTTTTTCATGTCGGTAATCAGACACATCATCCATCAATCCTCCCATCGACTCACCAACCTCCCATCTTCATCGCCGCGCGTCCAAAATCATTTCCAAAACCCACAAAAGAAATTAAAATTGGAAGTATTATTTTTTTTCATTCGTTTTTGGTTTTTTTCATGTCGGTAATCAGACACATCATCCATCAATCCTCCCATCGACTCACCAACCTCCCATCTTCATCGCCGCGCGTCCAAAATCATTTCCAAAACCCACAAAAGAAATTAAAATTGGAAGTATTATTTTTTTTCATTCGTTTTTGGTTTTTTTCATGTCGGTAATCAGACACGTCATCCATCAATCCTCCCATCGACTCACAAACCTCCCATCTTTATCGCCGCGCTTCCAAAATCATTTCCAAAACCCAAAAAAACAAATTAAAATTGGAATTATTGTTTTTTTTTCTTTGTTTTTCGTTTTTCTTATGTCAGTAATCACACACGTCATTCATCTATCCTCTCATCAACTCACAAACCTCCCATCTTTATCGCCGCGCGTCCAAAATCATTTCTAAAACCCAAAAAAACAAATTAAAATTGGAATTATTATTTTTTTCCTTTTGTTTTTTGTTTTTTTCCTCCGTTTTTGATTTTCTTTTCATGTCGGTAATCAGACACGTCATCCATCAACCCTCCCACCGACTCATAAACCTCCTATCTCCATCGCCGCGCGTCCAAATTCATTTCCAAAATCAAAAAAGGATATTAAAATTGGTGTTATAATTTTTTATTTTGTTTTTCGTTTTTTCCTTATCTCGGTAATCTGACACATCATCCATTTATCCTCTCATCAACTCACAACCATTTTTTTTTCATTGCTGCGCGTCCAAACTCATTTTCTAAAACCAGAAAACAAATAAAATTCGAATTATAATTTTTTTTCCTTTGTTTTTGGTTTTTTTCATGTCAGTAATCTGACAAGTCATTCATCAATCTTCCCATCGACTCACAACCTCTCCATCTTTATCGTCACGCGTCCAAAATATTTTCCAAAACTCAAAAAAGAAATTAAAATAGCAATCTTTTTCTTATTTGTTTTTCTTATTTTTCGATGTCGGCAATGAGACACGTCATCGAGACCTACTGGAAATAAAAGAAAAAAAAATTCTTCGGTTTCTTAAATTAAGTTTTTTTGAAATTAATTCTCCGCGATAATGGACCGGAAGGGGTGGAGTGGGTAGGTGACGATGTACTACATAAAAAACCAATTTTTTTTTAATATGAACATTTTGAAAAAATCTTTTTCGGCCATGGAATAAGTAGTAACAGAATTAAAAAAATAAAAAGTCAGACAACATTAAAAAATCAAAATCCAAAAAAAAAAATAGCCTCAGCCAAAAACCGAAAGGGAACTTTTGATTCCAAAAATCATCCTCTACAATACCCTCCGAGGAAAGTGATCGGTTACGGGACACCCTGTATATATATATATATATATATCCCTGTATGTTATATATATATATATATATATATAATATGTTATACCACACCGAAGGCTACGGCGCACGGAGCGCGCCTCATACGCTAGTTAGAAAAAAATACAAATGGGGCAAAATGGATCTGTGAGCCAGTTCGCAGATTGATCTCGCCCCCACGCTCATTAGGAAAACAGTGGGGCATAATGGGTTTGTTTGTCGTTTCCCAAATTGATTTCCCCCCGACCCCTCTCCCTCATTAAGAAAATAATGGGGCAGAATGGGTTTGTTTATCATCTCCCGAGTTGACACCCCCCCCCCTTCCCGAATAAAGCCCACAATAATGGATTTCAAAATTCCACAGAAGGAGCAGAATGGGTTTATAAGCCGTTTCTAAAATTAACCCCCCCCCCAACCCCTCTCGCCAATTACGGAAAATTCAAAGAATGTGGAAAAATGGGCCTGTTAGCTATTTTCCAAATTGACCCCCCCCCCACCGGCCGCTGATTATGAAAACCGCGGGGCAAAATGTGTTTGTTTGTAATTTT
>NW_021681208.1:0-15157 GCF_001412515.2 Diachasma alloeum | reverse complement strand
CAAACCTATCTAATATTCATAAGTGAAATAGAATAAAAAATATGCCTGCGACTGCTGACAGTTTACCGCCGACTCGATAATTTAACACTGGCGCCATCTCGCGGCATTCTCCCATCTGAACTTCTTTACCACACAGCACACCATCAATAATTTCTCCTAATTATACAAAATAACCTATTAATGGGTATTAATTGGTACCAATTGTTTGTCTATCAGCATTTGAATAATTTTTTGATTATATTCCAATCATTTTTGGCCCATTTTTCGCGTTAAAATGACATCCATGCACATCCATGCTACATCCATGCTACAACATGGATCCTTATTCGCCAGGGCGCAACCTTTACAATGGTGCTCTTCTCTCTTGCGGAGAACACGCGTGTGCTCCAGTGGATGCTTACATTTAGGCGTTGACTCAACTTTTTTCTGGGTATGATCAATAATGCATCTAAAAAATGTTTGAATAATACAATAGACATGTCGGCGATCGAATTTTTTTTTTTAATTTAAATTTCATAATTTTGGTGAATGGTTCATTACCCACTGTATATTATACACTTTGTTATCGACACAAAATATATATCACTACGATTTTGTATACAGTTGAATGAATATTAATTGAATCATTCTCCATATTGAACTAAAATTCATGTGCAACAAAAATTTCACAGCAAAACCTAACACATTCGATACGGAATTCGATTGGCTTCCTGTTAAACAGACTACAAGTTTCTCGATGATCATCTCGAAAAATTGTGCAGCTGTTCGCATTCTTTGTGAATAGAAAATGTGTCATATAACATATTTCACTGAAGAGAAATAGAAAAAAAAATACTGGCCCCTCATGAACAGACCTGAGACTCCGAGGGATTTAGATGGTATGGTATATTAAAGTTTGCTAGGAGATGTTCAGGCTTTGTTGAAAGCGATTACTGTACGTCGAAGATAATCGAAAAGACTTACTGCTATCACTCGAAGAAGAATACATATTAGTTTTAAAATTCAACTATCTATCTTCATTTAAAAGTTTATCACACAATGTTTGACAAATAACAGTTTTTTTATATTCCAAACGCAAACCATAACCTCACAAACTATCTCTATTTCGGCCGTCCAGATATGGCTATAACGAGAGAAAGTTCGAATTTGCGATGAATGAAAAAACAAGTGGGAAATTGCCCCTACATCATATATAGTATGGTTTTTTTGCTAATAGATTAGCAATATGCTTCCGAACGGTCATTTTGCATACTAATTTTGTTTTTATTTTTCTATAATCATGATTGTTCACTTCTACAGTTTCGTATTCCATGTTATTGTTTTCTATGGAATTTTTCTTATTTCTCTTATTGTTTACGATCAATCATATTACCAAATCGGTTGTAATAATCAATCATTTTTTTGTATACTCTTTTAGATTTTCACGACTTATTCTCATTTCTCATTTTATCCCTTCGTATTGCATTTTCTGAGGGGCGAAGGTAAATTTCACTTTTGAAAAACCTCCCTTGAGTCATTGTTATGAGATAATTTGTGTGAGATTGGAGTGTCATGTATTTTGGTCTTTTTTGACATACAATCATTTGTAGTTGGAAAATTTGTGCGTCACATGACCGTCATTTTTTGGTCATATGACGCGATCCAAAAAATTACGGTCATTTTGCATCTCTATGACTTACCCCAGGTCCACGTGGGGACCCCACGTGACCCCGGAATGATTTGCCAATGGGATTTCACGTTCCCGATGGCGGAAAAAAATTGAAAACCCGTTAGTTTTCGTGTGACAAGTTCTCGTCATTCTCGTATCAATTCTAACATCTCCATCATTTTATTCACACATTATTGGATGCATTTAGCACAAGTTGCTGGGAAAAATCATGAAAAACCGAAATTTCCAAAAAATTGATGAAAATTTTCCGAATTTCCAAAAATTATCCCAAACATAAGATTTATCGAAACAGCTATCGTGATTATCTTGTAACTCTGACTTAGTAACGTTGAAACAAACATTTTAATCTATGATTGAATCCATTTGAGGGCGAAAATCCAGAGATATCTACAGTTCTCTGATTAAAATTTTTTTTTTCTTTCTTCTGATTTTTCGAAAAATTAAACTGACGATGATTGCTACCACCTCCATCTCCGAACTCGGTCAAGAAGAAACCCCAACGATTTTTTTGAGCCGTCATTTAATGAATTTGAAACATTTTTTTTAGTTATCGTGAAAAAACCGATTTTCAAAAAAATTCAAAAATTTTAAAAATGAATGAATGAATTAAATTTTAATTTATAATGGTGGATAGGGCTCACCAATACCTACATTTGGGGGGAAAAAATTATTCGATTCCATCGCTTCCCTAGCGTACAATCGAAAAAAACGTTTGTTACATACACACGCACATACATACACACGTACGGACACGGTCTAAAAAATGCATATTCGGATTTTTGGGGTCATAATGAGTCCATATAAAACAAAAAATCAAAAACTTAAATTTGCATGATTACAATGCTTCCATTCGGAAGCGAAAAATGGAACACTGAGTTTATTTTGTTTTACTGCAATGAGTAATTGAAGGGGGGAGGGCCGGCGAAATTTGAAAGTCTTCGGTTGATGAAAATAACTACCGAGCAACTTGTCTTATTTCGTGGGATACCTAAAAAAGGAAGAAGGATTTCGTATCCAACTCATTTTAACTCGAACGTCAGGCAAAAACGTGGTTTTCCATTTTTTTGGCTTTGAAATGCTCTTCGCACAACATTTTTCATTATTTCAATTAGACCATATGAAAATTGTTTTTTATTCTTTTTAAAAAAATTTTTCATACTCTATAAAAATTTCTGTTCTGAGTAGTTGAATATTAAAATAGGAGTTAACAGGTGTTCAACATTAGAAACCGGCGACATTAATGGGGAATCAATTTAGAATCTCGGGACTCCAACAATCGCTGACATAGGATATTATTACAGGGTAGTGGGGAGAACGATCATTGAGCAAGACGAATTTTCATCTCTAATTGAATAAAAATTATTTTCTACATTTAAACACAAAAATTAGGGGAAGAACTTGGCGTGGTTACGTAAACTCGTTATAATTTGACCGAAAGCACAGGCGGAAGGTCACATCCAATTCTCTAGCTGTTTTTTTTCCAAATCTGGAGAATGAATTTTTTTCATTTCTCCCATGCTTGAGCTGTGGTGACAATCCCATGGTTCATGTTTTCCCCGAGCTTAAACCTCGAATGTCCGGCAACTAGACCCTTCATGGTAACAGTAGCCATTGATTTCCATCAATTATTCTATAATATATTTACCAATATGTCATTCGCAGGTCATTATATGAATGCTATCACTATGCGTGACGGTGAATCGTCCAGTTTTTCATCAGCGACTCAGCCACTCAACCCTAACAATCCATACTCTCCAGATGGTAAGAAATTTTAATAATAAATTGCTCCCTCCCTTTTGCTGAATTGGAATATCAATCACTAAAATAATCTATTCGCATGAATAGAATAGATATGATAAAACTTATTATTAAAATTTCTTAAATTTCGAACATTAGAGAAAGAAGATTCATCCCGAAAACAGTAGAAAATAATTCTTCGCGCTGTGCGTCGCAATCCATGTTTTTTTTACACAATAACCATAGATCCATTCATACTGTAACCACTGATATAATTAAATCGTTGAAGACTTTCAATTCTCATTATGAGCAGTTCCACACCGAATCCGCAGCCCGAAAAATTCGCCTTTGGAGATTTCCTTAACAATTTATTTCTGGAAAGCTGGGCATCAGATGAACATTTTGAGAAAACTCATCAAAAAATATCGATAATTATAGACGTTTTTTCCCATTCCCATATAGCCGATTAGAGTTTTTATAGTCCAATCTACTCCCCACCCTTTATTGCAGTGTCATGGACCGACTTCGTCCCCCACCATGTCCCATTGTGCCCCAGGAGCTGTGCTCCATTTACAGTCTCTCCTGGTGAGCAAAGGAAACCATGGAAAACCTTGGCCGACATGGACGTCCATCGGCTGGATAACATCAAAGAATATTCCCCAAACATTCAATTTAGATGATTTCCGATGTCTAGAATCTCGTTCAACGGTTTTTGAAAGATAAAAAACCCCAATTTGCCCCAAACCGGAGTCGAATCCGCTCCCTACCAGTCCCGCCATCCGGGCTAGGGATTTAACCACTTCGGCCACCGTTGTCGGTTAATTATAGAAGCTATGATTTTTTTAACCTTTGCAGTTTTCCTGTCGATGATTTTTTTTACATTATCATTAATATTCTGAGCTCCTTTGAAGTTATAAAATTTCTCTTTAGAATATTTACAGAATATACTCTACACTCTACACTCGCTAGATTCGCTTTAATTTTACGCGATTCAGGCGGAAATTTTTTTTCTCAATCGTAATTATTTCAAAAACCTAATTTTTTTTCCTTCCAATTTTTACCAAAAATCATCGACGAAATGACGAATATTTTCACAGTAGTTGAAGTCGGTCTTTCACCGTAATTTGACAGTTACTAATACTTTAAGTGAGCAACGTACTGAAAATGATGGAAAATTGCTGTTAATCATCCAAGTATCCTATGTATTCCCCACAAACGGAATACGGCCAAGCGAAATGTAGTCTTTGGCATCGCGTGACGAGCTGGAAGAAGAATTATGTCAGATGTTACACACTGGCTGTTGAATATTACATACTAGCTTTTCGGATATTGCACAATAGCTTTTCTTTTTTTCTCAAATTATTTGACGTTTCATAAGCAAATAATCAGACAATCACGTGTCAATTCATTCGTCATAAATTGCTTTGCACGTTGAGAAAAATAGTTGGAAAATGAGTCGATTCCGCAAAGATTCTTTGTAAATCATTGATAACAGTGAACCCGGTGAACACAGGGAAGTCAAAAACATCTATTTGGCGACAATTGTCTCAATTTTCTAAAGAAACAAGATACGTGTTGGAATCTACTACTACTCATGACGAACTGGCTGATGTTCTGAAAGACTGGGCTCACAATATGAAAAAGGAAAATGGAGAAGATTACAGAGAGAATGTGTGCTTAAGACCATGAGAAATCAAACGGCGTAAATGATGCATGAAAAATATTCCCAGGGGTTTGGCAGACAGCTGGATCTATTCCAAAGCCTCAAAATTCAAAACTGTTCGTGATGTCCGGGACTCTAAAATATGCTCTTTGCAAGCCAATCCTGAGGAGAGAACCAGGAGTGTAACTGCACTGGAGCAAAATGTGTTGCAGAAGATTGAATTAGTTTAGAACGAGGAGACTCCAGAGGGTTTGCAGGAAAAGTTATTTCTCACTGTTTCGGTAGAATTGGCCTAGAAGGGTGGGGACTGATCCACTGCGTTAATTCACCATTTCGAGGATGAGTTCAACCACGGTGGTAAACCAATTGGAAGAATTGAGTACAATCCTACTTTCACGAAAACAACTCAAGGTGCAGCAAAGAAATTTGTCCAAAGCAAATGGTTAACGCAAGACACTGATGATCCAGCTTTTTGACCAGTCAGATTATACAAGAAATTAATTTTCCAGAAATCTGAGAAATTGAAGACTGGCATTACTTTTCACACCAAATCGTTACTAGATGAGAGAAGAAAAGAGCCAGTGGTACAAGGATTGTTTTGTGGGGAGGTGAATTTGTAAAATGATTAAAAGAATCATTTCGCCAGTGAACAAGACAGGCGAAATTCCCGAAATCAAGCACTGGAGAACAAGAAATAATGAAAATCACTGGGCATGCAAATTCGAAGCAAAAAAAAAAAATTGAATTTTTTTTTTAAAAAAGGGCCAAGTAACCATTTCAACGTGTTGTTGTACAAAAATTTTAAATGCTCAAAAATTTTGAATACTGCGCAAAAATTTTGAATGTTGAAAAAGGATTCAATACCTCACTCCGTGTTAAGTGGTTCTCAAAAATTGAAAAAAAAGAAGCAATATCAGAGGACGCCAAGTGCCTGAAAGTGAGCTTATTATGATGAAGGTCGAAAGAACTTTTCAGACGATTGCGATTTAGATTTTTCTACATTCTCATGTAATTTTGGAAGATTTGGAAGTTCTGCATCATCCATACCGACTCAGTACACTCAATTACTATGACTGACTGGTGGAGGACGGTCATAAAAGTCTGGTTATTTCGACAATGGCAATAACAAAGAGTCACAATATGGGTGGTTTATCGAAAAAAAAATGTTCAGAAAAATGGTCAGGACCAACGTACTTGGCGCGGTTTTTGATTTTCATGTGAATACTCTCGCACACAATGCTTTTGAGTTTGTGTGTTCAAAATCAACTATCGTATCTGTATGTTCCTTCTATGTGGCATTAAGAGGAAACGGTACCCCCACAGTTTACCGACGGTTTTCGAACGATCCTTTGGCAGTCAAATAATTGATTGATTCCTTTCAATTTTATACACTTGGTATTGGAGGGGTTATTGATGTCCGGAACAATTTCCATAACGATTTGAAGAAAAAAAATTCATCGATTCCGTTACCACCGGCATCTGCAATGGAAAAAGCGAAAACTCTTTTCTGTTATGAAAAAGATTCCGAAATGCAGATTTCAGGACCAAGGAACCAAAATGTTTAATCTAATGAGAGTTCAATATTTGATATTCTCTCAACAATTTGCACGAGTCAATCATTCGAAAATTGAATGATAAATGATTAGGTAAATAAAGTGGAAATTTCTGCAAACAAAAATTTCGAAGGATTCCCCAAATGGTTCTTATGCAAATGAAATGGGGCATTTTTCGAATGCATTTTCTGCCAATTATGGTAATGGCAATTATTATCAGAAAGTACAAGCCATTATCTACGAAGTTAATGCCATCTATTGGTGGAGAAGATACGGTTGAGAGTGTGTGAAGGGTCTCACGGACGGATCCGTGACTGGTGTAAATAGCCACTCCGTTGATGATATGGATGATTTTCACGACCATGGCCCTGATTCTTAACAATTTACGTAGTAAATGAATTTTATAGCAGAGTGCTGCGATGTAAAGATGAAGAATACTGTTCGCATTGGCTATTCAAAAAAACCGCGCCAAGTACGTTGGTCCTGACCATTTTTCTGAACTTTTTTTTTTCGATAAACCACCCATATTGTGACTCTTTGTTATTGCCATTGTCGAAATAACCAGACTTTTATGACCGTCCTCCACCAGTCAGTCATAGTAATTGAGTGTACTGAGTCGGTATGGATGATGCAGAACTTCCAAATCTTCCAAAATTACATGAGAATGAAGAAAAATCTAAATCGCAATCGTCTGAAAAGTTCTTTCGACCTTCATCATAATAAGCTCACTTTCAGGCACTTGGCGTCCTCTGATATTTCTTCTTTTTTTTCAATTTTTGAGAACCACTTAACACGGAGTGAGGTATTGAACCCTTTTTCAACATTCAAAATTTTTGCGCAGTATTCAAAATTTTTGAGCATTTAAAATTTTTGTACAAAACCCAAAATTTTTGTGCAGTATTCAAAATTTTAGAACATTTAAAATTTTTGTACAACAACACGTTGAAATGGTTACTTGGCCCTTTTTTAAAAAAAAATTCATTTTTTTTTTGGCAAGATTTCAGTCTTTTTTTTAATCACTGGTTTATTATCATTGATTCCTCGATATTTAAAACTCAATCATTAATAAATAAGAATCTTGGAGATCTTCCAATAATAACCCATCGCAATTGTTACTCGTGTTCCTCATTCCCTGCAGTTCCGTTTCTCTATCATTTTAATATTTTCTGCAAACATTACTTCATTTTTCCAATTCCCGAGAATGAATAACATATGACAACGTTCACACCATTTACATTCAATCGAATTGTTTTCTCCATCAGATTTTAACAATTAGTTGTGTATGAGTTCTTATGGTAAATTGAGAGCATTCACCCATTGCAGTACCTCACCGTACTCATATATCTTGTGAGCTCTGTGCTGCAATGAGTTGAGGTGAGCTTTCTCACCTAAGTTTATACCGTAAGACTCACGTTGAGTTCCGATAGATGATTAGCGCTAAATTGAAATGAGACCACTAATATTCTCAGATATACGACTAAGCATATCCGTCTCAGCACACTTTTTTATTTGGGTTTGGAGTTATTTTGTTCCAAAAACAATAGATACACGTCTTTTGAGTTTCTCGGCCATCGCATTTTTGTTATTTTTGCATCGTCGACATGTATCCATTCGCTCTTTTTATCTCTCAACAAACTGGTATAGTGATCATTCATCTCAATATTGGAATGTAAAACGGTGTAAAACACTGCTGACGTAATAGGATTTATCGCATACTTTAACTATAGTTGTTGGAGCTGCTTTTAGCTTCCAATTACTAGTTTTTTTTCGGATATTTTTGTTGTTGTGTGAGAAAATATCCACTTGAATAATAAGAACTGCATTACAACTGCTTATCTCTGTTTTACGTGTGAAGTCGGTGACATGCTTACAAGTATCACAATATTGAACAGTGTCGGTCCAGCGTGAAAATGACTTCTTAATCAACTCATTCAAATTCTCCGGTTGGTTAGCATCTTTTATTGATATAGCCATCATGAAATTTTTTTTACTATAAGTTTTTGTATAGTTACATGATTTACATCGATCAAGATAGGTTAGCTGTAGTTCGAGATGTTTTCGCAAACCATTCATTTTGTTACACATGTGCTCCAAAAATATAATTGGATCCTGCTCATTAGCAAGGCACGGCGAACGTCCTACAAACTGCCTCAGCACATTTGCATCCAATACTTGTGAACCTTCAAAAAATTTGCGGAGAAAATCGCGAATGGCTGCATGTTCCTCTTCAGGGGCCTGTACTATTTCTCGATATATAATAGGACAGCGGAAAATACATTGAGTGACTGCGTTTGCATGACTGCAGTAACCATCCACATTATATAGACCGTTAATAGACGTCTTGACATCACCTTTTTTATTCTTGGCATTCGCTTCGGTAATGAAGCCAGTTTCAAATGCCCATTGTATGTCCCACTGCTTTGCCCAATGTTTATGCGCCACAGGGATTTGGGACAAGTCAGGTCTGAATTCTGCACGGAGTCTATTGTATTCGTTAATTGCGGGCGTAGAGGCTTTAGCTGATGATGGATCGAAATTGATCAAGTGAACTCCCTCCAATGTCGTTACTCTTGAAAGAGCCACATACGTTTGACCAGAAGAAAATATGGTCTGTCCTACATCTATGACCGCATGATGTAAACTTAATCCCTGACTTTTATGAATTGTGATTCC
The DNA here is from genome assembly GCF_001412515.2 of Diachasma alloeum. Lineage (NCBI taxonomy): Eukaryota > Metazoa > Arthropoda > Insecta > Hymenoptera > Braconidae > Diachasma > Diachasma alloeum. Next base: position 5,862 of record NW_021681208.1, on the reverse strand, counting down.
ATAACTCAAAGAAATTGGAAATTGTCGTCGTGTGATATAAGTTCCATCCATAATTTCAAATTTCACATCCATACGTTCAATTTCACATTCTTGTCCAGATGCTAGACGTATAGTTATGGACTGGACACGTTCTACTGCTTTATCAATACATTTGGCGATGGACGTTACAACTCCAATCGTTCCATTCACTAAACCAATTGTAACATCAATGTTGCGTCTCACCATAACCTTTGCGCCGATCTTAATGGTTATAATCTTTGCTAAACCTGCGGATGAACGGTCATCTTTATCCACCTTCTCGAGAATTTTCATAGCTGCTCCCTTCAGGCGGGGATTGCGACAGTCCACTGAATCTTCGGCCGTGAGTATTAGTTCATCATTGGGAAGCTCCTCTAACATGATAGTATTCAAGCATTCGCATTGTTTGCGAGTTGCTAGTAAACATACAGCATCGGGAGGTAAATTCTTAATGTACGAAGATAGGAGACGAACTCGCTTTGATGTATTTGATGATCCAATATCAAATTTTCGAGATTCCAATGACGTGATATCCTCAGCGGTAAGTGCACCGACCCTCAAACGAGAAAGAATATCTCCGTAAGCTCTATCTTTCTGTTGGCGCATATTGATAGTTAACTCATCATACTTGAATAGATCCACCCACATATTTATACTACACACGGATCCCAGGCGTTTTTCTACTTCAATCGATGATAATTTTATGTAGGGTGGATCTTGGCGAACAGGTGGTAGTTGTAATAAATCCCCGAAAAAGAGAATGTGTTTTCTACCAAACCAACCATCATTCTCTTCAAATGTATCAAATATTTCCATAAGTCTTTGATTAATATATAGCAGGGTAGTGTTGGAAACCATTGAGATTTCATCAATGATTATTAATTCAACATCACGCATTTCGTCACGCATGACTTTTAACAAATTATCAGATAACTGCTTGTATTTTGGAGTATTGTCATGTTCTATTGGAAGTTGGAAATATCTATGAATGGTCAATCCATTGATATTGAAAGCTGCAATACCTGTAGGTGCAGTAACTGCAGTTTTCCGATTAATTTCTTTGCTGATCCAAGTTCTTATCACTTCAATTAAGAAACTTTTCCCCGTTCCGCCTTCACCACTGACATAGAGTCGTAATATTTCATTTTTCGAAGATATTATATCCTTCACGGTATCAAATATTCGATTTTGGTCGACATTCATTTGTGCTATCATAGCAGCCAAGTCTACAGTCTTTCCAACTCTTTCCTCCATATCATTGAACTCCTTCATAGCCATTTTGCCTTCCTTCGGATCACAACCTACCTCGATTACAGGAGATTGATCCACACCATCTCCAGGTTTCTCTAGTTCATCACGGATTTGTTCCAAAATATAATCTAATCCTTTTTGGAAAGCCTCTGTTTCATTATGATACTCACACGCTCTGGCTAGGAATTCTTTCTCATTTTCAAAAGCCTCGGTATACGATGGAAAACCTGACCGCAGGTTTTCTGTATCCCTCCATGGTTTAAAAAGTAATAACAAAGCGAAGAAATACTTCTCCGGCTCAGTATTGATATTGTGTCTCCAGTGATTAATCAAATAACCTCGATCTCGTCTCTTTAAGAATAATGAAGGCTTCAACTTGTAATATTCAACCCCTTCAGTTTTTGGTTCTGTTCGAACGATATCATACCATTTACAAAAGTCGTAAAGGCATAACGATTCAAGTTTTTTGGGACGATTTGGGTAATGGTCATCGATGAATGAAGGACAGAATATATCTGTTGATTCTTTGTCCAATTTTTCAATTTCATCGTAATTCTTAACTTTTCGACTTCGGACCATTCGTACATCTAACCATTTAATCGTGGTGTTAGAATCAGTTCCATACAATGAAATTCCTAATAGGGTGTCAGCAGCTTCAAGAGCTCCGAGCTCACGATATTGTAAGGCACGCATCCCTATATTCCATAATTTCTGTCTCACGGTCTTCGTAGATGTCGCTTCCTCGATAACAGTAGACGTCTTAGACGTTTCATATTTTGTAGAATACTTGGTACAGTACTGAGTTAAAAGCGATGAGCTTTCTCCAATAAATTGAATATCCATATTACCTTCCCATGCAGTGAGAGTTGCTGGGTTATAATCGTTAGTACAAACTTCATCTTTACGTCGGGGGAGATCGTAGAATCTTGATTTCGTCTTCAATTTCTTTCTTCCAGCAATCGAAATGGCAGGGTCACGCAGTACGAATTTATCAGTTTCAGGGCGTGGAAAACCGAATCGACATTTCTTCGTTATTCTTCCAGACTTTTCTTTCTTTGATCGTAAGCAGTAGCTGTTATGTTTATGCTTCTGATGCGTTGTCACACGACGATAAAGGGTTGGGGAGATTTTCTTATCGGGCGTGCTGCAAGTCGCATATTTCATAATAAAATCGGCTACTTCATCATTAGAATTGATACCAACAATCGGTGCTCCTTCCACCCATATCAATAAATGGAAGTGTTGCGCCCCGCGTCCTTGGTACTCTCTTCGCCAGAAATAGTGTTGGATTTTTCCTATAGGATGGTCATCTGATAGCATGAAATCGAGTAGAGCGTGAAATTTCATGTCGATAAATCTGGATACAGAAACGGGGTCCGCTGCAATAACTTCACCGTCACTTAATTTATCCAAGTACGGAGAATTGATTCTGCGCAGATGTAAAACCATATCTTTCCAATTCCATTCTGCAGGGCTGACAGTAAGAAACCATGTGGCTGGTCCGTAATGTCTAGCCATGCACCTTAAATTGTTCCGCGGTTTGCGCCAATATTGTTCAGAATTTCGAAGACGTTCGAAAATTGTGTTCATATTCCCTTCTGCCCCTCCGTTTTGAATTTGTTGCAAGTAACTATCAGCTGTATATTTCTGACGTGGATTTGTCACGTGCAAAGTATGATAAATACCACTGTTGATTTGTCTTATATTGGTATTATTCAGCAAATAAAACAAATACTGTTGGTTCAATCGGAAACGAGGTATCTTGGAGCAAAGTCGCATTTTAATATATTCCTGATCCATGATATGTGTATTGCGTTCTTCACCTTGGCCATTTTCACCGTATGGATATAAATCGGGAAAACATAGCAAATCTAGATTTTTTGTGTTGTAATTCAATGGTATATCTCGTACTTTTTTCATTTGATATAAATTACATGCAGTTTCATTTACTCGTTTATCGTGCATCGGATAAACTGTATATTGTTCAAATCGCTGGGTGTCATCAAAAATTTGAGTAACCATCGGAGATGCTCCAGGGAGATTTTCATTACCACCATGCAATAGCTGTGCTTCTTCTCCATTTTTTTTTGCTCCATCGTCATTTATTGATTGCTTCTCTTGGTCAGTTGCACCGAGTGAAGATTTTCCTTCTCTGCCGGTTTTGAGCATATCTGTCGCCTGATTTACTGTAGCAATTGGACTCGAATCTTCTACTTCATCAGCATCATCTGTATCGCATCCGTCTGATTCTACATGATATTCAATGTCGTCATTGGATAACCATTTCATCAGATTTTGAGCTGACTCAGGCAATTCGATATTGGCATAAAGTGGATTATTAGATTGTAACCATTTCAAAGCTGTAAAGACCTTCTCCAGATTGACTAATTTTTACCAAACAACACTCGCCTTAGTAGGAATTCCTCGGATTAAAATGTACAACTCATGGTCTTTATTAATAGGATCAGTTGTTGATGCGATTTTACCAAGAGTTTCTACCATTGGTAATGGTAGATGAAATGTCTGGCCTATTAATTTCTGGATCCGCATAGTATTGGGTATTTTCTTCTTCTGTACTGTTCCGGCTCTCTGCACTACTTGAAACACTTTCGCTCTTTGGATGAGTATTCTCTCGTAGTCATTTAAATTTTTTATTTCTGTAGGAACTTCCCCTACATCATGAAGATTCAAAATGCAAGTTGGTGGCAGTTGATTCTTCCGAAATTTATCCAAGCAATAGGCGCGTATGTAGTCACTGAAATAGGAAATATTCTCCTGAACTTTTTGTTTCAAATTTTCCCAATGCAGGCATTCCATTTTTCCTCTCAGGTTTTCAATGGCTCTAACGGCACTTCTGGGATTCAGTTTCTGGCACGAAATGCAAGGATACTCGGCCATTCCCCGTTTTTTGAGTGCTATGAAGCTTCTTTTATACTTCTTCTGTATCATATCTTCATCCAAATCATCAATCCCTGTTATGGAAGAGTCGAAGCATTGTCCTGATTTCTTCATATCATTGGCTATCTTTTTCAACGTATTCACGTCTGTTGCTTCCAAAGCATCATCTAGACGTGCTAATTTTCCAAATGTTTCATTGACCTTATATAATAGCCTTTTTACATTTCTGACAAGTGGGAAGTGAGATGCCAACATTTTGACGAAAAAAAACGAGGACTTACATGGATTTTGTTCTGTGTAACAGTAAACCAAGTGGCCGAACTTATTCTCTGAATGTTTGAAAAAGCAACTTTTCAAAAATTTTGGGAGAGTACGTAGCTTTTGCGCTGCTAAACTTTCAAGAAATTTTTGATACCCCATGAGTACTTCTTCATTCTGCGGAACATGACAATAATTGTCACATAGCCACTTCGTACGATGTAATCTGTCTTTGATTATCGGTAATATATTCATCGCTTGTCCTTTCAAATTCATTTCTATTGAAAAATCTTCCGGTATTTTAAATTTATATATCATTTCATGATAATATGCTTCTGTGGATGATGTATGCTTCGACGAGCCACAAAGATTTTTTACTTTATCTTCATTTCTATTGCCATTTGCTTTGGTGAGATGATGGTCAGCCGTTTTACAAAGCGTATCTAACAAACGATTCAAATCTTTTATATGATCCTTGCGTTGTTCAATGCACCATTTGATAATCGTTTGGGCTTCTAGAATGCTTTCAGCCAAACTCGTATGACCAAATGTCTTGATAGCGTTCCCCAATTTCTCAATGTACTGTTCAGGACAACATTTGATCGGAATAGTTTCTCTTCCAATTTCATGGGTTTTAGACGTCATCTTAACAGCGGGACCGTTGGAGTGACATTTTGTTACTTGTTCGGTTCTTATTCCACTCGGTTCTTTGTTGGAAGATTTATTCTCGTCTTCCAAAACTATTGGCTTGTCTTTTGCAAATGTAACTTTCCTTCTTTTTGTATCAGCAAACTTTTTCTCAGCTATTCTGGAATACTCATATTCATCAGTGTCATTGTTCTTGCCTTTATTGGTTTCGATTGGTTTTTCTGTGTAAATAACATGATTGGACAGTACAGTTTTAAACTGCACTTCTTCATCCGCCATGTTTTCATAACTTTGAGTGGGAGAACCATCTACATTTCGTTTTTCTTCATCAATCTCTCTTGAGTTTTTGGTTTTTTTCAAGCTTTGGATACAATCATTGAGTTCTGAAAACTTCTTATCAGAGGAGATGCGTTGCCGGTATGCGATAGCTTCCTTCATTCGAATCTCTTGCAGAGAAAAAAATTTCGCTTTGTTGACATTAGAAACGGTAGGAAATGATGTGATCTCGGTAGTCTGAAACATTTTCAGCAAATGTGCACGCATTGAAGAGATATCATATTTGACAAACTCTGGCTTTTCTCTAAATAAAAGAGTCACAGCGAAAGCTATTGAAAACACATCACAGTCGGCTCCATTGCATTGTGTTTGTACAGTCTCGAACCGTACCGAATTGTTTGTCACATTATAAAATGGATAGAGACTTTGCAAAAATGTCAAGTGATCATTGTGTAAAGAATGGTTGTTCAAAGAATCATAGATATGAATATGTTTACCGTCATAAAAACTACA
>NW_021681207.1:24751-44759 GCF_001412515.2 Diachasma alloeum | reverse complement strand
TGCAAGTTTCTTCCATTTGCAGAGAAAGATATTGATCTTTGCAAATTTTGCAGATATCGGGCGAAACATCTGACAGATTAAGCATTTTCACAAAATTCAGGGGTGAATTGAATGAACTACCAAAATGAATGATCTGGGCTAAGTGGGTCAGAAAAAAATTGAATAAGATTTTCTGGAAATTTCAAATATTTAATTCAATTCCCCAAAACGGCCGCAGAATTTCGANGGAAACATGGAAGGGAAAAATAAAAAATCAATTATAAATAATTGGCTGGGGAACAAACGCTGAAAATCCTCGACCAATCAAGAACAATTGACGAACTATCGATTGCATTCGTCAAAAATCAATAATTATGGTAATGAGTGGCTAACTTTGAATGGGTGAGTATAGGACCGAAACGAACGGGCGGTTCGTACCTCGATGGTTTTAGTTCGTGCTCCAGTGATTGGGTAGAGTGGGGGAATTTGGACGGATTTTCAATGCCGGCAACGGCAACTCAAACCTCCACAATAACAAAAACAAAGTAAATATCCGGAGCACAGTGGGTTTAGGAAAAAAATTGCATAATTTAGAAAAATATATGTATTTAATTATCACTGACGGTGCTGATGAGTTGGCAAGTATTGGAGTATTTTGTATTTTCTTCGTCTCGGTAAATATTCAATCATTTTGAGAATGAGTTATTCTGGAGAGGGAAATTGTCAAAAGACAGATTGCCATAGATTTTCTCAACTATACAGAAGTCTCTTAACATAAACTCCGAAAATTACGCATTCCATAATCTATTGACAATATCATTGTTGAATGAAAACTTTTCTCAATTTTGTTATTGATGCAATATGAAAATAAAAGGATAATAATATTTGAAACTTTTGATTCAGACAGACTATCAGAAATAACTTCTATTTGCTATTCATGAAATTTTCTGAACGATTTTTTTTTTGTTAAAGGGTTTGTTTATTTCATTTGAATGTAAAGTAACTGATAAAGTTTTTTTTTAGCAGAATTCTTAAAATATCCATTCTTGTCAATTTACATTGCACATATGGGGGCGAAACATCGAGAAGAAACTGACAATTTCGATCAGATGCTCTATAGTGAATTGAATCAACAAACAAACTAAATAATCAGAAGCCATTGGATGCGAGAAAGAATTGAATAATTCACCTGAATATATTTATGATATTCACCTTCATGGTACTTATAGCTAAGAGAAATCAAGGTATTCGTCTTGGCAAGTCTTCAATTATTTTAGTAACGAATGATTTTAAAGGGGAAAGTGAAAAGAGAAAGATTTCTTATGAATATTTTATCAACTACATAAGAGGTCTTTTCACATCAATTCCTAAAATCATTTCAGTAGAAACAAAATCTGCTGGCAAAATTTTCTTTAGAAAACTTTTCTCAATTTTTTTTTATTGATTGAATATGAGAATAAAAGAATAATAATGTTTGAAACTTTTAATTTAGACAGATTCTATCAGAAACACTTTCTATTTTCTTTTTATAGTATTTCCCAAACCACTTTGGCTATTGAACAGTTTGTTTATTTTTGTTAGAGTGTAAAGTAACTGACAAAGGCTTTTGTCTGTAATTAAATGAATTCTGCAAGTTTCTTCCATTTGCAGAGAAAGATATTGATCTTTGCAAATTTTTGTTGCAGATATCGGGCGAAACATCTGACAGACTAAGCATTTTCACNTTGAATGAACTACCAAAATGAATGATCTGGGCTAAGTGGGTCAGAAAAAAATTGAATAAGATTTTCTGGAAATTTCAAATATTTAATTCAATTCCCCAAAACGGCCGCAGAATTTCGATTATCTTGAGAACTACAATAGTCAAAACCTCAAATCAGAATTCATAATGAAGCTAGCAAAATCTCCAACCCCATCCACCCTTTATGAACCCGTTTTGCCGCAGGATTCCACTAAAAACCCCACAAAATCACATTTCTGTTCAAGATTCGGTTTCGCTGATTATCTCGATAAAGAATGCTCCGACACATCACCAGCTTCTTTCTGGATCAGGAACTCCCGTATGGATTCCCTGATATGATCAACCCCCACCCCTTGCCCCCAGAATTAAAAAAAAAATGTCAAGAAGTTTAATTCGATTCCCCAAAATGTCCATAGAATTTAGATCCTCTCAAGAACTTCAATAGTGAGAACCTCAAATCAGAATTCATAATGAAGCCAGGAAAATTTCCAATCCCACCCACCCTTTATGAACCCGTTTGTAGAAATATTGGATAGAAAAATTCAATAGAATTCGATTTTTCTATACAACTTATTCTATTGAAATATTTTCTATTGAATTTTCTCGAATTTTCTTCATTGAAGTTTTCTTCATTCAATTTTTCTTTTCTTCCTTTCAAGAAAATGAAACAAAAAAACTTAGAAAATTTGAGCCGAAGAAATTTCAATAGAAAATATTTCAATAGAATAAGTTGTATAGAAAAATCGAATCATATTGAGTTTCTATAGGATATTTTCAATTGAACATTTTAAAAGAAACGGCCAAAAACTAATGGGATTTCTACAGAAAACCAATAGAATTGTCTAACGGAATCGCTAAGTTTTTCTATTAAAATTTTGTCATACGTGAAGCGAGGACAGAGATCTATGGGTTGATTTTTTTTGCATTTAGAATTGGCCCATCTGCACAAAGCAATTGTGGGCAAATTTTTGCCTGGCCCTGGTTAATCATTGTTGTTTCTATGTTATTTTGGTGTTGAAAACGTTTTCAGGACTCCACTAACGATAGAATATGTCATGAGAGTAATTGACGTTTCTTATCTTCTGTTTCTTTTAGGCAAACAGGGAAGCTGGAAGAGATAGATAGACACATCGTAGACATCAATACCCAGATGGCTATTCAAAAGGAAAAAATCATTGAAATCTGGAACGGAGGAAGAGAGATTGAAAACAAAGCACAAAAATTGTGGCTGAGATGGATACTCGCCAACGTCCAGTCTAAAAAAACGAACAAAAAATGATGATAAAAAAAACAACATTTAGAAATAATGCAGGAATAAAAACGATTGAGTGTAATGTCATGATATTTTTTAAACTGTATGTGCTGTTGTCAATTGGGTAGGAGTGGGTCATGTCAGGGAGTCCACAGGGGAGTTCCTGATCCAAAAAGAAGCTGGTGATGTCTCTTGGAGCATTCGTTCTCGAGATAATCAGTGAAACCGAATCTTGGACAGAAATGTGATTTCGTGGGGTTTTTGAGGTAATCCTGGGGCAAAACGGGTTCATAAAGGGTGGGTGGGATTGGAAATTTTCCTGGCTTCATTATGAATTCTGATTTGAGGTTCTCACTATTGAAGTTCTTGAGAGGATCTAAATTCTATGGACATTTTGGGGAATCGAATTAAACTTCTTGACATTTTTTTTGGAATTCTGGGGGCAAGGGGTGGGGGTTGATCACGTCAGAGAGTCCATACGGGAGTTCCTGATCCAGAAAGATGCTGGTGATGTGTCGGAGCATTCTTTATCGAGATAATCAGCGAAACCGAATCTTGGACAGAAATGTGATTTTGTGGGGTTTTGGGTGGAATCCTGTGGCAAAACGGATTCATAAAGGGTGGGTGGGATTGGAGATTTTCCTAGCTTCATTATGAATTCTGATTTGAGGTTTTGACTATTGTAGTTCTCAAGATAATCGAAATTCTACGGCCGTTTTGGGGAATTGAATTAAACATTTGAAATTTCCAGAAAATCTTATTCAATTTTTTTCTGACCCACTTAGCCCAGATCATTCATTTTGGTAGTTCATTCAATTCACCCCTGAATTTTGTGAAAATGCTTAGTCTGTCAGATGTTTCGCCCGATATCTGCAACAAAAATTTGCAAAGATCAATATCTTTCTCTGCAAATGGAAGAAACTTGCAGAATTCATTTAATTACAGATAAAAGCCTTTGTCAGTTACTTTACACTCTAATAAAAATAAACAAACTGTTCAATAGCCAAAGTAGTTTGGAAAATCCTATAAAAAGAAAATAGAAAGTTTTTCTGATAGAATCTGTCTAAATTAAAAGTTTCAAATATTATTCTTTTATCCTCATATTCAATCAATAAAAAAAATTGAGGAAAGTTTTCTAAACAAATTTTGCCAGCAGATTTTGTTTCTACTGAAATGATTTTAGGAATTGATGTGAAAAAACCTCAAAACGGTAAATATATAGAAACGCTCCCCCCCACATTTTTGCGAATATCTTGACAACCAATTGAGATAATTAAGTAATTCCTTCGGTGAATTAAAGTTAAGGCGTCGGAAAATCTGATAGATATGTAGAATTGTGAGTATCCCTCTGTATTTCGGACAATGACCGGATTAAGGATATGTAACGATGTCAACAATGAGACATCGGGGCAATTCAACTGCCGAGAGCGACTACCTGGGTCCTCTGTTCAGTGCCGTGTTTTCAACCGCCCTGTTAACATGCGCTTATTTGATATTGATGAATTGTGCCGTGACCCGCCGAGAGTTATCAAATTCTTGCAGGATCGTCAAGTGTTGATTAGTGAGGTTTTGTGTCCTAAGTGCGGTGCCAATATGACCTACGATGATCAGAAGAGAGCGTTCCGGTGCCATAAGAAGATAACTTCGTATAATACCCATAGGAAGAAGATCAGTGCTAAGTGTGACGGGTACGTGTGCCTGTATCATGGCTCGTGGTTCTGGAACATCCACATCCCCCTGGTAACAGCTATTAGATTCATTATCTGTTGGTAAATCCACCAAGGCAGGCATTCTTAGAGTTTGAACTAAGTATGTCTCCTAACACGGTGGTAGATTGGTCCAATTATGTTAGGGAAACCTTAATTGACTGGTGTGAGGAGCATTCAGTTATGTTGGGTGGACCTGGCATAATCGTTGAAATTGATGAGACCCACGTAGGCCATCGTAAATACAATCGAGGACGTATAGTTGAGGGAAGATGGATATTTGGCGCATACGAAAGACAGACCAAGTCTCATGCTGTATGCGTCGTGGAGGACAGGACAGCACGCACCTTACTGGATATTATAGAAGGATGGATTAGGCCCGGGACGACTGTCATCTCTGATCAGTGGAGGTCGTATGCAACGCTCAATGCCTTGGGATACAACCACCTCACAGTCAACCATTCTATCAATTTTGTGGACCCTGTGTCTGGAGCACACACACAGAGAACATAGAGAGATCCTGGAGAGATTTGAAATCCACCATCCCGAAATTCGGAGCGAGGGAACAGCATTTTCATGGATACTATGTGAGTACCTCTTTAAGAGAGCGATTGATTATCCGGACAGAATTGAAACCTTTTTCAGTACTGTCGCTCGTACATACCCTCCGAATGTCAACCCTCCCCCCGCGTAATGTACTGTGTCGTAGCAACGGATCTCTCTCTTTTAAAAAGGAAAGTTTAAATTTGATAATATTAATAATTTATTAAATTTATGCTATTATTGATTTTATATAAAATTAGCCGTATGAAGGGCGGCGGTGTTAAATTGAGAAAGACCGTTGTTGGGCCATTGTATATTATACATTCATACCATCTCTGTGTTTATCCGTTGTCTCTAAATGTATCAACATGTGTTGTCTGAGGGGCCAGAAACCGCCACGTCCACGTCGTTGGCCCCGGGTAGCGCAGAGAGCGGGAAGGTAAGTGACATTCATTGTTCCATAACTTCCCTCCTAATTGTTTCCGACACCTAATATTTCAGGGATTATCTAATCTCGGGGAATACTACCATCCCTGTAAATTTGAACGAAATCGGAGGGGGGGGAGTGATACTATATATTTACCTANATTATGGAATGCGTAATTTTCGGAGTTTATGTTAAGAGACTTCTGTATAGTTGAGAAAATCTATGGCAATCTGTCTTTTGACAATTTCCCTCTCCAGAATAACTCATTCTCAAAATGATTGAATATTTACCGAGACGAAGAAAATACAAAATACTCCAATACTTGCCAACTCATCAGCACCGTCAGTGATAATTAAATACATATTTTTTCTAAATTATGCAATCATTTTCCTAAACTCACTGTGCTCCGGATATTTACTTTGTTTTTGTTATTGTGGAGGTTTGAGTTGCCGTTGCCGGCATAGCTACTTACAGATAGCAGGGGGAAGGGGGGAATGCAAATTTAGATTATTGCAATCGCTTGGTGGTTCGAAGGTGGTCAAAGGTAGTCCACTTTTAGCTTTTTGGTGGTAAAAATCAATTAATCATAAATAATCAAAAATTTCACCTACAGCCAGCGGGAGGGATGCATCTTTTTGAAAAATTCAACATATGAATTTATATGTAGAATCCTGTGGTGGTCAATTGGAAACGCTAAATATCAAAACTCCAGCTATGAATGGCGGATATTGGGCTGCACACAGTGTACAACCCAATTTTGGCTTGTGTTAGCGTGTATATGAGAAGCCTAAAATCGTCCATATTGGTGAAAACGAGCGCCGCCATCGGTAACTAGCGGTCCCAATGGTGGTCCAACACCAAATTCATCCGTTCATTTTTTCAACTGATAATAAATAATGTTTATCGGGTCTGTCTTACCGAGAGGTACTCCCCCCACCACTTCCCACTCCGGGCCCTTTAAATCATTTCCGAGCACGTTTGGAGGTTAGAAAATTGGTTTAATAAATAAGTATCTCAGACTTAAGTTCTTTTGTTATTCAATTTGTGTTTTTTTAATGAACGTGGAGTGAATACTACAAAAAAACATAATTGAACTTATAACGGAGCATTATTCGTCCGAGTATAATCGTAATCAATTGTGTGGAAGTGACACTGAGAAGATGACGATCGAAAAAAATGCAACGATAAATGACAAATCATTTTCCCCGCTCCTATGTTTTTTAGATCTACAGTAGTAGTACAATCACACTGTTCAAGACTGATTGAACCCATGTGACAGCTCCAGAATAAATTCATCAAGGAGTTGAACCACCTGACCAGTATAGCGGAGGTTGGGGTAAAATGGACACTTTTGACTTTTTTAAAAATGTTAATGACGGTTTGAAATGTTAATAAAATTTAATTTTTTTTTTTCATTGCAAAGAGCAATTCTTTCCCTTTGTGATGAGCCTAAACTGAACTGAATTGATAAATTAGTTTCTGAGTTATGAGTAATTAAAACAAAAGTCTAAAGTGTCCATTTTACCCCACTCTCCCCTACATATACGAGATAACGTGAATCCTGAAAGGAATTATTCATTTAGAGTCATCACTTTTTCATTCCGTTGATTCACGGGCACCAGAAGAAGAGGAAGCTCCAGCTGTATTATGCTAGTGGTAGTGACCATCTCGAGGCTGTTCCAGGGTAAAATGTGATTAGAAACTCATCTCGAGGAAGCAAGGGTTCAGGAAGAAATACCAGTCCCATTATTATTTTTTTTTTTTCAAAAGCTTAGTACATGACACAAAAGGTCTCTACAGCTGGATGAAAAACCATAAGTTTCAGGAATATATGAGGAAGATTTTTCAGGACGGTGAAACCGAGTGTGAAATAATACAGTGCAAACAATGCAGTATGCACAGCGTGAAAATCATTTTCTGCCGAATTTGTTCGACTTTCAAAGATCGGTGGGTCTGGTGAAACATCTCCAAAAATTGTTTCGATAGAGAATTAATTTTCTTCCGTGATCATCTCGTAATATTCCGGAATTCTCAATCGCTTCCATAGCTTTCGACCCCCATCAGCCGATCCTGGCTTCGTCCAGTTCAAAATCATTCATTGAACCTGCATCTCATTTCACCCAGTTTGCTTTATTTCTTTCCAATACCTCTGCGGTGAGAATATATGAACTTCAAGAAATATAAAATTTCAATTGATCTAGAAGCATATCCCTAGTATATTCCAATCCATGTCATTGAGGCACTCTTTCATTATTCTGAAAAACAATTTTTTTATAAAATAAACGTCCATATCGGAAGACGGTTTATCTGATTTTAGGCATCGGATAAGCAACGGCACTTTCTACTAATAAGATTCTGACACACAAAGATTGAATTCATCATTCGATTCGACATCATCATTTCTATTCTGAAGGCATGTATTGGTGATTATAACTCGGAGGAATTCTTTGGTATTTTCAGTCACACAATTCTATTCTTTGGATTTAGATCTTTTCATAATTTTTATAATATGATAGAAAGTGATGGTTTTTGATTTTTATGCCATTCAACCCTCTTTGCTCTCATTGCTCACGACTCACTAAAATGAATCACAAATCAATTTTGGATTAAATACGAAAATTCACAACGATGAGAGTCTGTTTGCAATCTAAGTAAAATAAATCAATTTCTACAGGTAACGAAACTCCTACAATATCACATAATTCTCATCGGAAAAATGATTCAAATAAGCAAAAAATACGCTAGGAAAACGAAAGGACAAATGCGAAAAAACGTGAACGAGAGTTTAAGCCAATTAAAAATCTGATGACTCAAAGGGAAAAATTTATTGGGCGCACAAGATCGCATCTCAAAACTTAAACTAGATAATACAAAGTCCCTTGCGAGACGTAACTCAAAAGACTCTAAAATTCGTCCGAGATGCCAAAGATCAGAAATCTTGCCCTTACAAAATCAAAATTAATTAGCGAAATCCTTCGATGTCCCTCGAAATCCACCAAAGGCCTCCGGCCAATAGGTCCAATGAGCGTGGAGGGATTTCATACAAACATGAATCAATACAATATAATCATTCTCAAAAATGACTTTCGTTGTAAGGTTTGATTTCAAGACTGGTGGCGGCTAAATTAACAATAGAAAAGTCACGTGACTGTTTCCATAAAACCATAAAATGATTTATAACGTGAATAACACGTTACAGTATCAATGAATAAAGCTCGCAGTCTTCTATATTCAGTAAAAAATATTACTTTGTATGGTCGACACTACTACAGAATAAAGTTAATAAACAAAGGTTACATTCAAAACGTTTTATTCAGTCAGTAAGAAGTTTTTTCTACATATCGTTATCAATCAATTAATAATAATCGACATTTTGCTCACTTACTTCAATTAAGTCATTCCAAATTTCAAAATTATTTTTCAATAATCTTTCTTCAATAGTATTCAATGATAAAAATTATACAACTCTGCGCCATTGCAAATGCAGCGTTAATTCAATAACGTTAGGGAAAAAAATTGTTGAAAAATGCTTAAAGCAATACTCTGTTCAATAAAGAACTGAAAAATTTTAATGTCTCATTTCTCGTCACTTTTCATATCTCAAAAATCTATCTTTACAAGTAATTTCTTATTATCATTAGTATTACATCCGCCTCGACAATATTGTGGTGGCTTTGGCAGCATTAATCGATTATTTTCCATCTTTTTTAAATTCATTAGTCATTATTTCATTCATTAATTCGTTTGACTCATTTCATTTTTACACTGTAAATCAGTTGTATCTATCGTCAAAAGCGTTCTTTTACTCTGTTAAGGATATCCAAGCACTTTGACAATATTTTCCTCAGCGAAATGCTTATCTACTTTTATTGTCGAACATCCGAGCTTTTTACAATTTTATTATTTATAAACTTTGCAGATCTGAATGTTCGAATTTTGGCATTAAACCGTTAGAAAACATTTTAAAAATCTGAAAAAAATTAGAAAGTTTACTTTCGAAGGAAGTTTAATGAAACAATTAAAAAGTTGCAATTTTTGAAAATCATTAGCATTGTCTATAAATAATTGATAAACAATTTTCCACCACAAAAATTATTTATTCGGAATGGTAACAAATTTATTCAGAATTATACAAGAAATCGATTTTATGCTTAACAAAATTAAGTTTCCGAAAGTTTAAGGAATTGAAATTATTTATTTATCAACACCAAATGTTGAAAAAAATAATAATTCTGTGCAAAATATAATTTTAATGAATATTCATGATTTTTTTCAAATTTTTCTCACGCAATTTAATTGACAAATTTGTTGATTAAAAATGAATCTATAGTGTGATCTGTACCAAACTGTAAAAGACAATTGGATATCCTTAAAAGAATCATTAACTCCTTAAAATCATCTGAATGAGCCATAGTGGAATTAAGTGTACAATAAAAAGTCAAATTGCAGAAGCGGATTTTGTGAAAATCTCAGAAATTAGTGAGTGTAGAGAGAATTGTTAGGCCTTGTTGAGAGAAATTTTTGTGAGCAATAAAATATGTACTTCGAAATTCCTTCACCAGCTCACCTCCGAGATATTTGTAAAATAATCTGCAAATTTGTGTTGATTTTTTCTTCTGCAATCACTTTCCTACTGATTCAAATGATTTATTCATATTAGATTATTTCGTATTTTTCTGTGGATGTGAATGGCAGTAAAATAGTTTCTCAGAGTTCACTTGGCACGATAATAACTTTCTGTTTGATAATAACAGTCTTAAGCGAAGATAATATTTGGATTTTTAATTAATAAAGACAAACAACGAGGATAAAAACAATTTTCATTTGCATTTTTATTTCATTTTTGTTTCTGTCTTCAAGTTGGTGCTTATGAGCTAGTATTCAATCAATATTGTTACCATTTCATTTTGTTTATTATTTCGTTTAATACCAGTTTCAACTGCCGATATGTTTGGAACATTATTCCTTAATTAATTCTCTTTCACTTATTTTGGATATTTCCAGGCCTCTGCGATTCAATACTCATCCAACTCGTTACCACATTTTTAGTTGACTTTATGTTACCATTTTTCTCATACTTTTCTCTATTGAAAAAAATACAATTCTATTGACCACTCGGTGCGGTTTACCTATAACATTTTAATTTTACTTTTATTCATTTTGTTTACTTCTTCAATTGCATTAAACCCTGTCATGGGAGAGTAAATAACTTGGACTCGTGTATTGACATTTTTTGTTTATCAAGATCTTTCTTGCTCTTCACTTGTTTTTATTTATAAAATTGTCTGAAACTGCCGATTTCGTAAAAAAAGAGTCATCAGCATTTAAAACCGCTCTTTTGACTGATTTTCGATTTTTATTTGTATTATCATTTTTTTCACTTTTCCTCGCTACTCTTTCAATTATTATTTTTTTTATCACATTGGAATCGTCTTCATAGATTAATAGAAGTGGAATGGCGGGTGGCATTTGGATGGCTCAATATTCGATGAACACTTTGTAAAAAATATAATTATCTGTTAGTAATTGAGCCATTTTTTTTCTTTCATCTTCGGAAACAAACGTTGCTTTCGTTCTGCAGGTTTTTTCATCTTGCTTTTTATGTATTATTTGATTACAAGAGTTTTTGTTTGTTTCTCAATGTCACACGTCAATACACCCAGAGGAAACTAAAAAAACTTTGAAACCCATGTAGAATTACACATAGAATAAACTTGAAATTTTGACCTTTCACTTTGTTTTGTTTAATTTTGAATTTTGACACGTCCCCGTTATCTTTTACGTTTTTGCCTTCATTATACTTTTAATGATAAATACGTAACAAATTAACTCGTAATGTTAAACACAGCGATAATAGGTGCAAAACTTGAAATAGTAAAAAAGAAAATTTGAAACTTAAAAATCGATGATAAACATAACGGAAGCCTTGACCAACGACACCGAAAATGTAGCCTCAACATGTTTGTGTATTTTGTTGATTTTACCAGAAGAGAAATTTGCAAACGTAAAAGTACGAATAATCGTAAAACTATTAACTACATTATTATTTTTTTCTTATTTCTATAGCCTAGAACAGCGATAAAATCCTAAGACATGTGTTTTTAACTGTATAATTTTGTTTAGTCCTTCAAGTGATTATCCAAACATTTTTGTTTCCATGTCTGTAATTGAATGAACAAATTGTGGGCGTTTCAGTTTCTGAAAATATTCGTTTTCTTCAGAACAGTCTGAAGATATGATTCCCACAGATTTGTTTAATGATGGGAAACAATGATTATTTTCATCTGTTGTGGGTTTGGATTATTTTTAATAAAAAAATTATAATGTACGTTCTCTGCTTCTCTGTTGTTTGTGTGTTTTCATTTCTTGAATTCGATCCATTTTTTTACCCCTAATTATTTTCATCTGTTATGGGTTTGGATTATTTTTAATAAAAAAATTATAATGTACGTTCTCTGCTTCTCTGTTGTTTGTGTGTTTTCATTTCTTGAATTCGATCCATTTTTTTACCCCTAATTATTTTCATCTGTTATGGGTTTGGATTATTTTTAATAAAAAAATTATAATGTACGTTCTCTGCTTCTCTGTTGTTTGTGTGTTTTCATTTCTTGAATTCGATCCATTTTTTTACCCCTAAATTTATTCCGTTAATTACTATAATTTAGTAGTTTCAAGAGTATTTACCAGAAGTCTTGCATACGAGTTTTATCAAAGTTTTTTTAAATAATTTTGCTTTTTTTGGTTTACCTTTAAACGATTAACGACGAGTGTCCTTGCGAAAAAAAAACAATTTAATAGTGTCGTTTCTTCTTAAAACCTGTAGAAACAATACAAAAAAAAATAATCAATTCTTTTTTCCAATTATGCTTCCATAGGAGGTAGAGAGGCAAAATGAGACAAATTTAATTCAGAGATTATTCTTCAAATCGCTCTTGAAGAATAATCATATTTGAAAAATAATTCACATGAAATATTAAAAAGCAAAAAGGAGTGTAACAAGAAAACCCACTTGTCTTCCCTTTGCCCTTGGCGGCTTTGGGTTTTTTCATGGAAACTGATGATGATCCTCCAAAGTTCGTTATTTCGTCACCAAGCTGTCCAAGCGTGGAAATTTGACGACTACGGTGTTTTTCCTGTTTCGTCACCGGCAAACGTGTCATATAGTTCTCCTCAAACTCAATTTTTCGTTTATTTTCACGTCCTAAACTAATCTGTTTTTCACCACCCTGGGTGTCTTCGATTGGTGCATCCAAATACTCTTCCTTCAGCTCGCGAAGTACAGCGCCTGATACTAAACGTCTTCGTGCACGCTCACCAGCCTTACGTAATTTTTCCATCATTGTTTCATCTCCATCTAAAAATAATCCAGCAAAATGTAGAATTATTTTTTAATGAAACTAGGCAAGACGCGCGCTTCGCGCGCGCTAGTTAAGCTGCATGGTTCTGATACTGAATTAGATACTAAAGAACTGATGCAAAAATTTGTATCTGTTCTTCATTCTCGAATTCTTGAGTCAAATTCTTGATTGCATCGACTGATCGAAGTCACTTGACAACTGCACCAATAAGTGACTACATCAAAATTGCAATGATCCCAGCGAATGGAACCAATGTACTATCTATACACAGAAAAACATTCTTGATTCAAATTGAATATTAAGCCCCTAATCGAACCGATTCAGATTCAAATAAATCAAGAACCATACCAAACAGATTTCATTAATTTGGATTGAGTATATCCAAACAAGTCATAGTGATTTTTTTTTCAATAGAAATATCAATTTTCGCCTAAAACTTTTATAAGTCTGCGAAAAATGGCTGAAATAAAGTGGTTAATCTCTCGACTTGGAGTTTATTCAATGAGCTTCATGTCGGATATTTCTACGAGTTATTCTACGAGAAAGACACCAGCTCGGGACAAAACACTGAAATAACAACTTTCCAATTTGTGACTTACAAAATCTGACACATACACCATATAGCATAAAACCCGCATCGTCACAATTGGAAGAACGAAAAATGCCCTCTAAGGATGACCTATTGATTTCTCCGCTGATTCGACTCAAAGCGCTAGAAAATCCATCGCAATTTGAATTTTCGAATAATCCATTGAGGAATAAATGTTTGCCAAAAATTCTCATGAGTCTGCGAAAAATGAGCTTCACACCTGATATGCGATTTCTACTGATAATCAAGTCAGAAAATAATAATTCAGGACAAAACGATGAGAAAATGTGAAATTTTCAATTTGTGACATGCCAAATTCGAAACAATTACCTATAACAATGGATCAAGTGGACGGAATGAAGAAAAATTATACGTAATTTTGAAGACGTCATTGAGAACTTTAAGTTGGTGTATAATAAATCTACATTGGCCAAGTACAAAGGTCCAAAAATGAATGAAAAGATCGAATTTTGGGGTGTGACATAAGCTTCGAAACAGCAACAATCTCCAATAAATTCCTGAAAATTCAATCAAATCGTATTCTATACATCACAATTTGAAGAGCCAATTATACCCTTCAAGATGATACATTAACTTTCCTGCTGATTCAATTCAAAGAAATAGAAAAATCCAGCCAAAGTTAAATTTTCAAGTTGGACGCGAAAAAACAATTTTCTTGCAATAAAAGAAAAAAAAATGAAGAAAAATAACAATTTTCTGCCTATAAGTTCCATACTGAGAATGAGAAATGACCAGAATCCAATAATTCTCATATCAATTTGAGTATAAAATATATATGGTTTATCAAAAAGGGAGGACGGAATTAGCATGCAAACCCAAAAAAGGACCAGCGTCACGATTACGAATTGCCCTATTGGGGATCAGAAATATTATGCATCATTTTGAAGAAAAATAAATACCCTTCAAAATGGTATATGATGAGTTTTATTCGTTTCAGAAAATCCAATCCAAACTGACTTTAGGATAAAATCATGGAAATTTATTTTCTGAATAGGATCTTTTATAAATGAATGGAAATTGCAGATAAATGAATGAATCAGACTGAAGTAATTCAATGTATTTGCCGCTTAGTATGGAATATCTCCATAGATTTGGACAGAAACCGAGAAAGTCTCGTCATTGAGAGGAAGAAATTGGCACTTTTCAATACGTGACATGCTAAAATCGTTACATCATCGTTTATAACAATTCATCTTGTGAATCGAATGGATAATATAAAGTATCTATATGAAGATCTCGATGAGACCTTCAAGTTGACATGTGACATATCCTCTTTAGTCAAATCTGAACCCTAGATAAACGGTAAAAATTGTAATTTTTTACGTGTGACATAACGTAAAGAATGGAAACAATCTGCAATAATGGATATGAATTCCATTGGATCAGGATTGTTATGCATCATTTCGAAGAACGATAAATATTCTTTGGGATGGTATATGAATTGTTTAACTGGCTCGACCGATAGTTGCAGAAAAAACCGATCCAGGCTGAATTTACAGTAACATCGTAAAATTTCATTTTTTGGATAGAACCTTTCATAAGTTACTGAAAATTAAAGATAATTGAATAAATCAGGAGTCAATTCGTAGGCGATTTCATATATTTTCACCTAGGTATGGCATATATCCACATATTCTAATAGAAACCAAGAAAATATTGCTATTTAGGAGGAAAAACACGGAATTGTCAAAATGTGACATGCTAAAATCGCTACATTATCGCTTATAACAATTGATTTAAGTGATGGAGAAGATAATGCAGAGTATCAATTTGAAGATCTCGATGAGACCTTCCAATTGGTCAAGTCTAAGGCCTCGATAAATGGTAAAAACTGTCATTTTTAAGGTATGACATAACGTGAAGAATGGAAATAATCTGCAATAACTCAATGAAAGTTGGAGTAAATGACATTTATCATACACCATTTTAAAGAATATAAAATGCCCTTCAAAACTATGTATGGATATTCCCATCCAGTCGACATAGAAGTACCAAAATCCCCAACGGAAGTGAATTTTTAAAGTAAACCATAAAAATTCCATTGTCGTATAAAAACTCTAAAAAGTCGATGACAAATGGAGATAATTGGATAAATCAAGGATCAATTCCAAGATAATTTGATATATTTTGAGCTAAGAATGAGATATCTTCACAGATTTCAACACAAACCAAACAAATCATGCTATTTAAGAGGAAAAACACGGAATTTTCAGAGTGACATGCTAAAATCGCTACATTATCGCTTATAACAATTGATTTAGGTCATGGGGCAGATAATATAGGATATCAATTTGAAGATCTCGATGAGAGCTTCAAATTGACATATGATAAATCCCCGTTGGTCAAGTCTAAGGCTTCGACAAATAGTAAAAACTGTCATTTTTGAGGTGTGATATAACCGAAAAAATGGAAATAATCTGCAATAACACAATGAAAATTGGAGTAAATGATACTTATCATACATCATTTTGAAGAACATAAAATGTGCTTCAAATTAGTGGATGAATATTCCCGTCTAGTCTACTTGGAAGTACCGAAAACGGCAACCAAACTCAATGTTTAGGGTCAACCATAACAACTCAATTTTTTTGCCTAAAAACTCTCATAAGTGCATGAAAAATGAAGATAATTAAATTAGTAAATTAGAAGTCAATTCCTGGGTAATTCAATATATTTTCACATAAGTATAAAATATCTTCACAGATTCCAACTCAAATCGAGTGAATTGGCCATTCAACGGAAAAACATGGAGATTTTTAAAACGTGACATGCTAAAATCGTTACATTATCGCTTACAGCAATTAACCTAGGTGATGGGGTAGATAATATAGTATATGAATTTGAAGATCTCGATGAGACCTTTAAAGTGACATATGATAAATCCCCGTTGTTCAAGTCTAAGGCCTCGATAAATAGTAAAAACTGTCCTTTTTGAGGTGTGACATAACGGAAAAAATGGAAACAATCTACAATAACTCGATGAAAATTGGAGCAAATTACATTTATCATACAGCATTTTGAAGGGCATAAAGTTCCCTTCAAAATGATGTATGAATATTCCCGTCTAGTCTACTTAGAAGTACCAAAAAATCCATCCAAAATTAATTTTTCAAGTAAACCATAAAAATTCATTTTTTGCCTAAAACTCTTGTAAGTCAATGAAAGATGGTCGAATTTAGATGAATCAGGTGTCAATTTGAAGGTTATTTAATAAACTTTCGAATGAGCATATCATGTGTATGCTATGTCGAAGAAGAAGCCGAGAATTGACGCAAAAACCAAGGGGTAACCCTCGGTTACGGACACGGATTTTTCTATAGGGGAATAGAACTTCAAATCGATCAAACTTTGGTTTTTATTTTTCCAAATCATTTTTTGTTAGGCCAAATAATAAATGAATCCTGAGAAAACTTGCATATTGCAGTGGTTCTTCGATGGACCTCGCGAAATCTTACCACATTTTGATGACATCAAAATGATTTTATATTGAATAGGTTGTAGCAAATGAAATTTTATTTCTGAATATTAATTCCTTACCATAATGAACAGCCGTAAGTTTAGGTGGTACATAAACCCCGGCCTTCCTGACTTTATTGCTCTTCCCTGCATCTGCCTCCCCGTCAGTCTCGTCCTCCTGATCACTTCCATCAATCTTCGCCACGAGTGCTTCTGGATTAGCCCTAAAGTTGCTGGGATCGGAACGGCTGGTGGTTCCTGTGACAGCAGTCTTCACCAACTTATCAATCTGATACTTAAGCTTATGATCAATCGGTCTGATTTTCTCCAACACCGTTCTAATCTCCACCAAACGATCAATGGATGGATCACCCTCAATTTTTTCACCCGAGCATTTTCTCAATACAACGTACGTAAGATTAATCAAATAAGAAAGCAACATGTGATACTTTATCTCAAGGAAACTCAAACCCTTGTCAGTTGACACTTCCCCATTTTTTACGCGTACTAACATATTATCAACAAGTTGATTAACACGTAGAACGTTTGCATTCATCTCACCCAGGAGACGAAGGGCCTGGGGCAGGTCCCGCTGCTCTATTTCGTCAATTGCCTGGACAATAAAAAATCAAAATTCAATGAAACTTAAATTTTTTGCACATTTCGCTCTAATTATTTATTTTTAATAATTATACGAAAAAGCATAAAATCATCATAATTGTTGAACTAGTTGACCGATTCTGCTCAACTTCATGTCAAAACAAAAACTCAACAATACAAATATATTTCAAAGACAGATTTTTGCGTCTTAATAGATTAATAATTGCAAGTTTGAAGATTCTCAGAATCCTGGGGCGCATTAGAATGACATAAAAGAAAAATTAAAAAGCTGCTGAAAATTGCAGCTAAGTATTCTCTCAATTTTTTTATTGAATCTGTAAATTCTTCCACTCAATAAGTGTTCACAAACTTTACCTTCATCGTTTAAAATCACAGTAAAAACATAAATCACTGAAACTACAGCAGACTCCTTTCACACCCTCAAAAAAACGTTAAAAAAAGTTAATGGAACCTTCAACTGTAAATGTTTCATGATTGCATCCCTAAAACTCTCTAAAACCCCAAAAAACTAAAAATAAACCCTAAAAACCTCAAAATAATCATTCAGAAGTGCTAAAACACACGCTGTCGTGAAAATTTAACCTATAAATTGTATGAAAATAATAGTCAAATTCATTGTCAAATCGCAGTAAAGTTTAACTCTCCAGAAAAAAATGTCTGCCGATTCTTTTCCACGGGGGAAAAAGCGCAATAATCAGCTGCCATCTTTCCTATTTACTAATGGATGGTAGGCGCCCCTTCCCTTCCCGAAAAAAAGCATATAGGAAGAAAGGGGGAAAAAAACAAAGACAAATGGCCAATATCTGACGATGGAAAAAAATTATATTTGATTATTTAATTGAAGTATTTGTCAGTTTGTTTGATTGTTGAGAGATAAAACTTACCGGTACCATTGTAGTAATATGAAATTTAACTCAACGAACACATATTTAAATAACGTAAGCTCGTAATTAAACAGTGCCCCCACGTGGGATGATATTTTCCGTGGAATGATGGTATTTTTTTTGTCTCTCTCGGAAAAGCCTAGTCAAATGAAGCACTTGTGGCTGCAGCAGCGTTGCCAACCTGAATGTAGGCGATTATAGCGCCAACGTAACTAAATATGGTATTTCAATTCAAATTATGGTATCCACGTTAAAAGTGCCTTTTTCGGAAAATTGAAATGAAACACAAAATCATATTTTTTCTGTTCTTTGAACACTCTATCAAACAGAAGAAATAACTAGGAGCGGTACTGTCGATGTCTGGAAGGGTATACTGGGTGGAGAAAAAACATAATCGAATACAAGCACATAGTAACATGTAAATATTTATAGCTTCTGGATTATTCTTGGCTCGAATTCATCTCATTCACCACGTCAACAATGAAAAAGTGGAGGATGTCTATCTGGATGAAGTTGAAGAACCAATAGTTGGGTCTGATCATGATGATGAGGAAGAAAATCTTGATGTCAGTCTGGATGAATAACGCCTAGATGCTAGGGGGAAAGAGAGATTGATGACGAGATTGACCAATAGCTCATCCAAATACAAAATGATTCGGGATTCCGTGATCAGTTGCCAGATGAGAGATTCCCGGATGATCCATTGGCAGATTATAGAATTTAAAAAAACAAGCATTTTTTGTGATCTCCTCCCCGAAACAAGAAATTATGGTAAAATTAGGGATACCAAAGAGGATTGACTAAAGTAGAGGCTCAGATCTCGGGGTTGGACTGACCCCAAGCCAAAAGTAGTTCGACCCCAACGGAGAGATGCCGCCACGGTCGAATCTGACGGCTGGGCAAACTGCCTGTGCGGGTAACTCAGCAGTACCAGTCCCGCTACTCCCGCTGTTACAGGGATAGTTTTGGAGTGGAATTTGTGTCCTCCTCGTCCTCAGCATGTTCTTAATGTTTTTCAGGTGATTCATTTGCTGGCTAATTAATATTAAGGAATGAAACACAGAGGGTGTGATGGAGAATTGAATTCCCCATCAATCGATCCCCGTTGCATCCCTTAATCTCTGTAACAAAAAAATACAAACTACGACAAAGTCATGGGCCAGTGAGAAAAATAATTTTGTTCTCGGCGCACAGTGACTTTTCACCATTCGCTCGCGAATTAAAAATTCACTTCTCCCCTCCTAATTGAGATTAAGGGATGAAAAAAGAGTAGTTCGATGGAGAATTGAATTCCCCACCAACTGACCCTCTTTCATTCCTTAATCTCTGTGAAAAATGGAAGAAACTGTCATGGAAATAACAGCGCAGTAAGAAAAATAATTGTTTTGCGGCGCACAGTGACTCCCGGTAATTAAAAATTTACTTCTCCCC
>NW_021681207.1:24249-24427 GCF_001412515.2 Diachasma alloeum | reverse complement strand
AATTAAAAATTCACTTCTCCCCTCCTAATTGAGATTAAGGCATGCAAAAAGAGCGGTTCGATGCAGAATTAAATTTTTCATTAATTAACCCTCTTTCATCCCTTAATCTTTGTAACAAAAAATTAAAAACTGCCATGAAAGTCAGGGGCCAGTAAGAAAAATAATTTTTTCGCGGCGC
>NW_021681207.1:21420-23916 GCF_001412515.2 Diachasma alloeum | reverse complement strand
CTCACAGTAATTAAAAATTCACCCCTCCCTTCCTAATTGAGATTAAGGGATGAAAAAAGGGTAGTTCGACGGAGAATTAAATTCCCCACCAACTGACCCTCTTTCATCCCTTAATCTCTGTGAAAAATGGAAGAAACTGTCATGGAAATAACAGCGCAGTAAGAAAAATAATTGTTTTGCGGCGCACAGTGACTCCCGGTAATTAAAAATTCACTTCTCCCCTCCTAATTGAGATTAAGGCATGAAAAAAGAGCGGTTCGACGCAGAATTAAATTTTTCATTAATTAACCCTCTTTCATCCCTTAATCTTTGTAACAAAAAATTAAAAACTGCCATGAAAGTCAGGGGCCAGTAAGAAAAATAATTTTTTCGCGGCGCACACTGACTATTCACCATTCGCCCGCGAATTAAAAATTCACTTCTCCCCTCCTAATTGAGATTAAGGGATGAAAAAAGAGCAGTTCGACGGAGAATTAAATTTTTCATTAATTAACCCTCTTTCATCCCTTAATCTTTGTAACAAAAAATTAAAAACTGCCATGAAAGTCAGGGGCCAGTAAGAAAAATAATTTTTTCGCGGCGCACACTGACTATTCACCATTCGCCCGCGAATTAAAAATTCACTTCTCCCCTCCTAATTGAGATTAAGGGATGAAAAAAAGGCAGTTCGACGGAGAATTATATTCTCCATTAATTTACCCTCTTTCATCCCTTAATCTTTGTAACAAAAAAATTAAAATCGCCATGAAAGTCAGGGGCCAGTAAGAAAAATAATTTTTTCGCCTGTTCCTTCCTAATTGAGATTAAGGGATGAAAAAAAGGCAGTTCGACGGAGAATTATATTCTCCATTAATTTACCCTCTTTCATCCCTTAATCTTTGTAACAAAAAATTAAAAACTGCCATGAAAGTCAGGGGCCAGTAAGAAAAATAATTTTTTCGCCTGTTCCTTCCTAATTGAGATTAAGGGATGAAAAAAAGGCAGTTCGACGGAGAATTATATTCTCCATTAATTTACCCTCTTTCATCCCTTAATCTTTGTAACAAAAAATTAAAAACTGCCATGAAAGTCAGGGGCCAGTAAGAAAAATAATTTTTTCGCCTGTTCCTTCCTAATTGAGATTAAGGGATGAAAAAAGGACAGTTCGACGGAGAATTAAATTCTCCATCAATCGATCCGCGTTGCAACCCTTAATCTCTGTAACAAAAAAATACAAACTGACATGAAAGTCATGGGCCAGTGAGAACAATTATAGTTTCGCGGCGCACAGTGACTCCCGGTAATTAAAGATTCATTATTTATGATTTTTGTAATCAGAAAAGAAATGATTACTCGTAGTACTGTCTTATCATAACTGCATAAAACATAATTCAATTAAGAATTTGCCATTCATTTAGAATGAACATCGTCGTCTGCGGAAAATGGGGGATTAAGTTGATTGCATTTAAGATTGCAAAATTTGTTGAATTAATGAAGATAACAAGCAATTTCCCTCCTCCATCAACCGCTCTATTTTCGCTCTGCAACGAAATTCTATTTCTCTATCATTTTTACTGGAACTTGTGTTTTGTTTCGAAGACCGATGTTTTCGGCGAATTCACGAGCCATCCAAAATGTAAACAACAAACGGACGATTTCGATCTCAAGAATCGAAAAATAACTATTGTAGATTCTCAGTTGTCGTTTGGCTTTGGTGAGAGACACATGAGCTCTAACGACCGATTGATTTTTTCAAGTTTATTGTGTAATTCCCAACGAATTCGTGGCGGTGTATACGGGCGTGTTGTGTTAATTAGTGCGTGAGTGAATTAACGATGCCGACGAATAATCACTGCGTTTACCGTGGGTGTGGAAACAATTCGCAGAACAAGGATGTGATGTTTCATCGCGTGAGGTAATTAACTTGAACTTATTTTAAACAACGGGGTGCCAAAAATTTATTATAATTTTCTTCTCGGCGCACAGTGACTTTTCATCATTCGCCTGCGAATTAAAAATTCACTTCTCTCCTCCTAATTGAGATTAAGGGATGAAAAAAGAGTAGTTCGATGGAGAATTAAATTCCCCATCAATCGATCCCCGTTGCATCCCTTCATCTCCGTAACAAATAAATACAAACTACGACAAAAGTCATGGGCCAGTGAGAAAAATTATAGTTTCGCGGCGCAGTGACTCCCGGTAATTAAAAATTCACCTCTCCCGTCCTAATTGAAATAAAGGGATGAAAAAAGGGCAGTTCGACGGAGAATTAAATTCTCCATTAATTAACGCTTTTTCATCCCTTAATCTCTGTAACAAAAAAATATAAACTGCCATGAATCTCATGGGCTAGTGAGAAAAATTATAGTTTCGCGGCACAGTGACTCCCGGTAATTAAAAATTCACCTCTCCCGTCCTAATTGAGATAAAGGGATGAAAAAAGGGCAATTCGGCGGAGAATTAAATTCTCCATTAACTAACGCTTTTTCATCCCTTAATCTCTGTAACAAAAAAATA
>NW_021681207.1:8278-17586 GCF_001412515.2 Diachasma alloeum | reverse complement strand
TTTTTTTTTTTTTAGATTACCATGGAGGCTGTTGGATGTAGAAGACACACAAAAAATTTAACCCTCCCATTTCTCTCTCTGTCTGTCGGGTATAATGGTGGGTGGTTAAATAAAGCCAACAGGGAGACAGAATTTACATGAACATACAAATTCTATGTATTTTTAGGGGGGATTGTCGACATAGTATAGGATAAGAGTAACTTAAGTAATAATAATTCTCTTTGAATTCGAGAAAGTCTTATATAACGAAAAATGGAAAATAAGAAACGGAAAATGAACGTGAAAATTTGTCGACGTAGATAAACATGAAGAGATTATATAAGGAAAATCTCAGAAGGAGTTTTGACGTTTAATTAGTCGACTTTTTAAACTTGGTAGGAATAAGAACTTCTGTATTCTTCGCCATCCTTCAGTTCTGGGCGTTCTCTGGCGATGTCGTCGAGGTGTTTCAGAGTGACTGGTGCCAAAAGTGCGTCGACTGCCAGTCGTCGTTTGCTTTCAGACAGCTGGGATGGTGTTGGGACATCCGGATTGGCAATTCTCGGGGCTGCTGTCAGGGCCTTCTCCCTGATGAGAAATCGTCGTAGTTTGTCGGGGGTCTCCTCTTGATCGTCGAACTTGGTTTTTATCCTTTTGGTGAGTGTCGATTCGGATTCCCCAACCATGATCCTGTGATCAGCTGCGATTAACCATGTTGGCCAGGTAGAGTAATTGAGGCGTTGCCAATCAACAGCTGATTTCCATCGAATGCTGCACTCGGGGCATTCGGGACAGTAGAGACTGAGGTCCCGTGAACACCCAGAGCAACGGCCCAGGACCCTCTCGTGTTCTACTCCGTGGGGGTAGGGACAGTCCTTAGCGTCGAATCCTGGGGCACCGCAATGATGACAGAAACCTGGACCCCAGGGCAGATTACACTCTTTAAGGTGATGTTCGGCTGATCGGCAGTTGACACAGCCTCGCGTAAACTGCTTGTCCACTTGAGTAACATAAGTCTGTGTGCTCTTGGTAGCCTTTTGACTTTCAAAGTGGGATACCAGGAACTTCGCACGCTCAGTGACGAGTGCTTTCAGCTGATCCTCGTTGAGTCAGTACAGTGGCTTGCTCTCCGGGTCTAACTTGATCGTCGAAATGTTGTGATCTTGGAGGAATGTCTTGAAGGAGGGTGTCTTAAGAGGAGGAGCAGAATCGACGGGACGGAAGGTGCTAGAAATGCGTCAGCGTTATCAGTCGACTTGAGTTCTCTTCCATAGACACTGAACTTTGCTTTTGGTGCCGTGGCCCCGAGTAGGCGTCGACGCTTTATATTTTCTTCATCGATATCGGCTTGAGTCTGGACAGTCCAAGTAGAGTCGAGTTCTGGAGGTGGCAAGCCTCGAATCTCGCACAACAATGCAGCTGCCTCATTCGAGATTGGGAACTGAGTGTATGTAGGAAGAGCCCCTTCCTGTAAAGGCGTCAATTTCAGTCCACTGATGTTAGGCAACTGGGCTTCAGGGCTGGCCAGTTGTTCGGTTGCCATTTTGGGTAGGTCTGTGGCTTTATCGTGGTCCTTGGAGTTGGAGTAGTCGAGTTCCAGTAGTTTTACGAAATCGTCTTCGATGTCGATTTGATCTCCCATTAACGACTTGGATGTTGTCGAGCCATCCTCGCTGTCCTTGGACAGTTTGTCGACTGGCAGCGATGCGCTTTCGCTAGATGACGTCGTCGATGGAGAGCTGGTATTGTCGTCCTCGTTGTCTCCCATGATGTCGCGTTGCTCGTGCTGACAAACCTACAGAGACAAGTTATTTTCGTCTGAGGCTACGTCGCGGAAATTTTAAATCGGTTGCATAATACTTTCCTCTTTTTTTACCATTTTTGTCGACCAATTCCACCGTCATAGGACGCAAAATCTTATCGACCACAGCAGGGCCCAGGTAGCGATGGGCTAATTTGGCATTGTAATTCTCAGCTTTGTCGCTAAGTCTCTTGTTCGGGTAATAAACTTCAGAGCCGACTTTTACTTCTACTTGATTCGACTTATTTTTATTTTCTTTGGCTAATCGTTCGTCATTCTTCTTTTTCAGAAACAACTCTATTTGATGTCGAAACTCATCGATTTTCGACATTCGCTCCGCCCAAAGATTTTGAGCTTCATCTTGAGATGGTTGATTATTGGTATTACGTATGTCTCGTTTTATTATAGCCTCTCGACCGTGATTAAGGTAAAATGGGGAAACTCGCGTTCCCGCATGTGGTACCGTATTGTAAGCTAGTTGAAATTTCGACAAGTTAACATCCCACTCGTTTTGGTGGTCTTTGATGAACGCGGCGATCATCGGTTTTACTGTTCGATTTACGCGTTCGACAGGATTCGATTGTGGATGACTTAAAGGAGTCGTGTGATGTTTAACTCCCCTCGCGATTAAGAAAGTCGAAACGTCTTTATTACAATATTCCGTTCCGTTGTCGGAAATCGTTTGGGGGGTACCCCAGCGATCGAATATCGACTCTAAGATCTTGACTATCGTTTTGCCCTTTTTATCACGAGTTGGAAATAGTTCGATATATTTCGTGCTCAAATCTTGGATGACAACAATATGCGAATTTCCCTTTTTCGACCTGGTTGTCATATCGGCTGTATCGATAGCTAACTCTGTCCAGGGAGTTTGAGTCGGTCGAGATGTCATCGGTCCCTGAATAGGATGTTGGTTATTTTTAACCCGAATACAGATTTCGCAGTCGTTTACGTAACGCTTTACGTCTTCAGTCATTCCTGTCCAATAATATTTTTGTCGGACGCGGTCTAAGGTTTTATCCCTTCCTAGATGTCCTGCCTGCGGTTCGTCATGATTTTCCTTAAGAATTCGCAATACTTCATCTGGTCTTACCACGAGCTTCCAAGGGTTTTCGTCGTCTAATATAGCTTTCGCGTAATCAGGTCGATAATAATACATCTCGTCATTTTCGAGTTTCCATTCTGGAAATCGACTAGGGCTTTTCTCGACGAGATCGCGTTTGGTTTTATACCAATTTTGGTCACAAATAGAATTTAATTTTATTCGACGTCTAATCGTTTCTTCGACAATCTTTTCCCATCCCAACGGATCAACATCGACATCAAACATACGCGAGAGAGCATCTGATGCTTCATTCATCGTGCCACGTTTATGTTCAATAGTTAGATCGTGCTGCAATAGGTAAATTGCCCAACGAGCGAGTCGACCTACAGGATTTTTCACACTGTAGAGCCATAAGAGAGCTTGGTGATCTGTGACGACTTTGAATTTCATTCCCTCGAGATAACACCTAAGTTTTTCGACTGCCCATACGACGGCAAGGCATTCTTTTTCGGTAGTCGTGTAATGGAATTCCGCACCCCGCAACGGTCGACTTAGTACTTCGATAAGTAGTTTTTTATCGGTCTCCGTGTCTTTTTGTACCAGAATCGCGCCTAACCCGAAATCGCTGGCGTCTGTGTATAAAATAAACGGTTGACCAGGGATCGGCGTGTAGAGGCGAGGGATGTCGATTAGAGATTGTTTAATTTCATCGAAAGATTTTTGCTCGACATCTGTCCATCGCCATGTATGTTTAGGACTCGTCAGTTTATTTAATGGCCCGTGGACTTTAGCGATATTCTTCAAATGTCGATGATACCAATTAACCATGCCGTTAAACTGTCTAAGTTGGGTACGATCACGTGGTATTGGATAATCGATTATCGGCTGAATTTTCTCTGGATTCGGTCGCATACCGTGTTCATCGATTATGTACCCGAGGTACTTAACTTCTCGACATGCAAAACTACTTTTTTCGCGATCAATCTTCAGTTTCGCTTCGCGTAAAACCTCGAATAGAATCGACAACAACGAAAAATGTTCGTCCAAATTTTCGCTAACCACAATCCAATCATCTAAATAAACAAAAACCTTTTCAATCCAATGATTGGGTAATTTTCGCTCAATAATAATTTCTCCTATTCGCCTTTTTAATTTGTCCATAAGACATTGGAATCTCGATAGCGCCCCTGTCAAACCGTAGGGCATGCGAACCCACTCGAGTAAGCCTTTACCCTCGACCACAAAAGCGGTGTATTTTCGACTTTCTTTCTCCATTGGTATTTGATGGAAAGCCTCGCTCATGTCTAATGTCGAAATAATTTTTGCCTGATACAATTGCGACAGGATTGAACCCATTTGTGGTAAGGGGTAGGCTGGTTTCTCTGTCTTTTTGTTCACGATCCTATAATCGACATAAAACCGTAAATTCCCGTTGGCTTTCGGAGCTACCACCGGTGAACTCGCCCAGTTACTGTTACTCCATGTAACGTAACCCTTCTCTAGCAATCTATCGACTTCTTGATAGAGAAACGCGCGAATTGCCTCACTACGTCGATAAGGCTTTTGTCGATGCGGTTCTGAGTCTTCTAACTCTATCTTATGTTCGATTAAATCTGTGACACCCGTGCACTCCTTTTCGAATTTTATGAATTCTCGATCGAGAAATTCCTTCAGTGTTTGTGTTTGATTGATCGACAGTGACTTCATTTGGGTTGGGAAGACGAAACGATGTGATAGAGGGTAAGTGTATTCACTGCCTGCCAACGTCCATACCCTTTTAATCGGGTCAAGATAGACTTTAAACGCTAGAATGAAGTCCATCCCCAGGATGACATCGTTCGACGCCCCAGGGAGGATACTAAACCACTGTAGTCCGTAAACATCCCCAATGTCGATAATAAAGCAGGTGCCCCCGTCACTCTTAACGACTGAGCTATCGCCTAAGCAAATTCCCGCTGTCGAAGTTGTGTCTGGGGTAACCTCCGTCACCTTCAGAGTTTTCACTCGTTCGAAGGCTTCAGGGCTCATGTAAGTTCTTTCACTTCCACCATCGATAAGTCCCCTTAACGTTTGTCCAAAAATCGAAATTGTCACCTCAGCTTTAACTAAATTGATAGGTTCTTTAGTTCCGTTTTCATTTCGATAAATTCGACATTGTGACAGACGATGAATTAAATGAAAGGGGAGGTTTTTAGGCCTCCAATTTTTCAAGGAACCGATATTCTCATTGGGTGATTGTGTCTCGACTTGACTCGCGGGATTCTTGCTGGAAATTGTCGATAACTTAGTTACATAATCATTAGACTCGTCACGAGGCGCGATATCTTCTTCTTCAAAGTCGGAAAGCTCGCACTCTTCCGACGATTCCTCATCGACATCCAGCGAGATCGCTGTTTCACCCTCGAATTTATTATCCTCTATATTTAATAGCGAAGATGACTCGACTTTAACTGGTGGGCTTTCAAGTGTCTTTACCTTGTTAATTTTAATCTCGCCTCCCTCGATTTTTATTTCCGTCTGTGCAGCACGATCAACCTGTTTTCCCTCCGTTTTGCTCTTTATTTCAGTGATCGGAGACGATTTCACTGAGAGCTTTTGGCGTTTCCCGAAAGCTTAGAACAATTCTTATTTAAATGTCCCACTTGTTGGCAGATGTGACACACTTCCTGCCTATCGGCAGTACAAACGCGTGAAGAATGTCCCATCTGTCCACAGTTATAACATAGTACTTTCGACCAGTCTCTAGGGGAATTGAATTTTCGTCTTCCTCTAGGATCGTGCTGGGCAGGCGATTTATTGCTTTCTTTGTTTTTCTGTTCAAAGTTTGCGAGATTTTGGTCGAGTCTTTTCCGTACCATCGATTTCGATTCTCGACTTTTCGATTGATTGGGGACTGACCGAGTTTTCGATTCTAACGCATTCAATTTCGTTACTTCATCTTTGTCCGATAATTCGTCGCTTGAGGTAGTGTCATCGTCTTCATCCTCGGGTTCCTCATCAAGAATACAATTTAATTCGACTTTCTCTCTGGAGTACCTCCCCCTTTTCTGATCGACGACTTGTTTAAAGACGTCGCCACGTAAATTAGCAAAACCCAGAAAGTCATCGTAATTTTTAATAGTCAATGGCAAGATCTCGAGCGCGATTCTAGGGTTGAATTTCTTGATTATTTGTTCGATTTGTTTTTTAAACGTGGGAGGATTTAACATACGTTTGAAAAGAAAACGAGCGCGATACGTGAATTCCGGTAGGGTTTCCCCCTTTTCGACTGTTAATTCTCCCACCTCGGTATACAAATCCATGTCGTCTTTTTTCACAGCCCAATTTTGTCGGAATGCGGTTGCGAACTCTTTCCAAGTTCGCCATTTCGACTTATTGATTAGATACCAGTTTCGATGTGGACCTTCAAAAATAGACGATAGGCAAGGGACGAATAGATCTTTATTTATTCCGGTGGTTTCAAGTCGTTCCATTAATATGAGTAGGAATTGATCAGGATCTTTTTCACTTTGTGGGAAATTAAGTTTCCAATCGGTAACTAATCGCGTAACCTTCATTCCGGTGTTCATATCCCATGGTTGATTTATTCCAGTCGACGGTGAATTGACCGACAGGGTTTCCTGAAAATTCCCTGTATCTAGATTATTCGACGTGTATTCGTCGAGTGAAAGACTACCCCTTCCTGTCCTATTATTCGATTCAATAGTACGAAATGGAGAGTGGGATAGATTCGTATTAAGATGGTTCATGTATTGTGATTGTGCTTGTAATTGTGTTTGTGTTTGTGGCTGTGTATAACGTGTAGTTTGGTAACCCAAATTGATACCTGCTGGATTCGCAGAAAACCGTCGAAACTCATTAGCGTCTACGTAACGCTCCTCAACAATTATCTGACCATCCGGCGATACAAAAGAAATTTGAATTTTCTCTCGACTTCTTTGAGAATTCGAGTATGAGTTATCATTTGAGGCGAAGTGAACATGTCGAATCTAGCTATCAACAGAACCATTCCCTCGATTGAACAAATGCTCGGGTTGGAGTCCAGACGTTCCGCCCCGAATATCTGTCCCCACAGGCACAAACGCTCCCCTTCCTTGCGGAGATACATTCGCGCGTAATCCATCATCGACTGTTGCTCCATGTACCCCTCCCTCAGACGGGGCTGAGCCACGTGGCAAAGTCGGACCCTCAAAATTTTCAGAATTTTCTTCGACTAAATTCTCATCAACTTCTCGCGATATTCTTTCACCGCTCGGTAAATCATTCTCTCCCCCTATTGGTTCGTCAACCCTCGGGGGATCATTAACATTAATATCCCTATTCGAATCGTCATTCGAATTTTCTCTAGAGTTTCCATTTGAATTATTTTCCTGTCGACGGGAATTTCCATCCATCGACCTTAATGTGTCTTGACTCTGCCCGACAATAAAATCTACAACTTGATCTACTTTGGAATGTAAACTCTCAATATCGTCTTTGAAACTCTCGACTTTATTCAATCTCGAATGAAAACTTTGCATTGATTCTACCAATTCTTCATAAATCGGCGCTTGATTACTCGGAGTTACACGTATTCCCCTCCCCCTTGTACTCATTAGTGGGGTTCCTGGTCGATTCACGGATGCTGACGTTTGATGTGGTATTGTCCATGATAGATTACGCCCCCTACCCCCCACGGGACCGGTCGCGGAATTTTCTTGCGTGGGCCCGTCTTCCGATTGGTCCTGATCTAATGTCATCGTATTATCTAAATTCCTATTCGACCTTAATATTCTTTCTGATCGTTCGATTTTTTTTGTTCTTTTTCCTTCGAGCGGGGTCGTAAACATCACGTACTAATAAAAAGTTTCTAATTATTTAATAATTTCCCACGAAAATCGAAAACGATTAGCCAAAGATATTTTCTCGTATTATCTTAATCGACACCTGAATAGACAATTCGATATTTCCCAAAAAAAAATCGACAAGAACTGAGAAGTTTAAATTCAAAACAATTACAATCCCTTCGACTGAGTCCCTCTCCACGCCTCGACTACAGACGGACAAGGTCACGGCTGTTTCCCAATCGATTTTCAATCACGGTAATTTCGACTACAGACGGACGAAATTACCATACAAATTTCAACACGTGTGGAAGAGTCGACAAATATGGCAATTAAATAACATACAATACATCAAGTATATTTCGTTCAATTCAATAATATATCACTCCTAAAGGAAGATTAAAGAGTGAAAGTGAAATGTAAAGGAAAAGAAAGAAAAGAAGAGCAGTAGAGCGCTATAATCCCAAGTCGATCGCTCTATTGTTGAATATAAACATCGACGGTCGGCCGTATGCCCGAACGTCGGAATTAAGAATTTCACTGTCTCTCTCTAACACGTTGAGAAAAATTTTCGACTTAAATTTTCTCCTTAAACTCGCACAATTAATTTATATAAATATCCAACTGGGCCCCACGTTGGGCGCCATTGATTTCTCGACAACCAACAACGTTCGACTTAGCTCAGGATATCTCAGAGGAGGAAGTTGGAAGACCCAAGAGTTAAATGATACAGACAGAGAGATAAAGGAAAATAAGGCAAGAATGTTCAATAAACGAATACTCACAATTAATGTGGACAAAATCTTCGACTCTATTTGTTTAATTCCTCGGGAACCGACTCTTCCCACACAATATAAATTACAATATAAATATAATCGACTTAATATACGACACAATAATCACGATGTACACACGTGTACCGCCAAGGCAAGAGTGAGTCGGTGGGCCCTAGGCAACCTGTTACATGACTGTTATGTCCTATCCAAGTTACTAGGAGGACAGTAGCGCCATTTGGAATATTGAGCGCCAAACTTTGAAGTGTGGATCCGTTAGCCGCTAAATCTCTGATGAGGACTCCATCGATGTTGACACGTTCAATGATAGGATAATTGGATTGAAGGTTTATTTATGAATAAATCCAAACACCAGTGCTTAGGAGAGCACATTAACACTTTTATTCAAAATAACTCTTGACTCAAAAATCTAAAACTTGGACTACAAACTGGATGAACTTCTAATAAACTCTAATAAAAACTCATAAAAACTTCGAAGAAAAACTACTTGAAGAGAGAAGCTTGAAAAGTTGTCGGAACAACAGCCACGATGGGACTGACTTAAACTTAAGTTTTTAATCTAAGGGTTGGCTCAAAACACCAAAAAGACTAGACCAAAAAGTTGCGCGCGCAATCCTGGCCCAGAGGAAGGGGAAGAGGGGTATGCTAAAACAGAAAAGGGGAAATGAAAAGAGGGAGGAAGGGAAAGCGTGCGACGTCGCCAGTTTTCCTCTTGAAGGGTCTCAGGCCTTCCGCGTAGGAATGCAATGAACAAAGGAGAACCCAAACACGTGTGGACCACTTGAAACAGAGAAACTTTCGAAATATACCAGAATTGAGATTTTACGATTTTACGACTGTGACCGATGTGTTTATTTTTCTCTCTG
>NW_021681207.1:7224-8255 GCF_001412515.2 Diachasma alloeum | reverse complement strand
CGATTGCTGGCAACGGTTTTTCTTACACTCGTCAAATTATTTTTTGTCCATTGTTCATTGTCCTCTGTTCGACCATTTTCTTGGCATTCTCAAATTTCAGACTTTTTATATTCATTTTGAAATGATAATTCAAATCTCGCGGATTAAAATGGCCGATAAATAGTGCCATCTATAAAATTCAACGTCGGGACGTTACATGACGGGTAATCGATAATTTTGGCGTCTGCGCCCTAGATGTCGACTTGATTCCTTGGCGCCTAATTTGAATTTTCACTTAAACGAATTCTATGGCGGTTTGTTAGGATTCCCGAGGATATTAAGAATAACGTTGACGTAAAGGGGAAATTACGATCCTCCTGTTACACCTTAATCTCAATTAGGAGGGGAGAAGTGAATTTTTAATTACCGGGCGAATGGTGAATAGTCAGTGTGCGCCGCGAAAAAATTCTTCTTCTTACTGGCCCCTGACTTTCATGGCAGTTTTTAATTTTTTGTTACAAAGATTAAGGGATGAAAGAGGGTTAATTAATGAAGAATTTAATTCTCCGTCGAACTGCTCTTTTTTCATCCCTTAATCTCAATTAGGAGGGGAGAAGTGAATTTTTAATTCGCGAGCGAATGGTGAAAAGTCACTGTGCGCCGAGAACAAAATTATTTTTCTCACTGGCCCATGACTTTGTCGTAGTTTGTATTTTTCTGTTACAGAGATTAAGGGATGCAACGGGGATCGATTGATGGGGAATTTAATTCTCCATCACACCCTCTGTGTTTCATTCCTTAATATTAATTAGCCAGCAAATGAATCACCTGAAAAACATTAAGAACATGCTGAGGACGAGGAGGATACGGATTCCACTCCGAAACTATCCCTGTGACAGCGGGACTGCTACTACCGAGTTACCCGCACAGGCAGTTCGCTCAGCCGTCAGATTCGACCGTGGCGGCATCCCTCCGTTGGGGTCGAACTACTTTTGGCTTGGGGTCAGTCTAACCCCGAGATCTGAGCCTCTACTTTAGTCAATCCTCTTTGA
>NW_021681207.1:5709-6060 GCF_001412515.2 Diachasma alloeum | reverse complement strand
CTCTCCATTTATCCCAAAGTTAAATTGATTTTTTGATCTTCTATACGGACGTCACACGGAGAAAAATAAATCGGTAAAAGTCTTGTGATCGCAAGGAGTTTCCCGAAGATCCCCATTTTTCATGCACGAAGAACAATGAAGCTTTTTGGAATCTTCGGGAAATTCTATTCTATCCTACTCAAGTAGGAGCGGAGGAATGAATTTTCAAAAGTGCGGACTAACCGGAGGGGCTCCTCCGACAGGGAAATTCATTTCTCCCCCCCCCCCTAATTACGATGAAAGAATGAAAGCAATATCTATCGATGGAGAATTATATTCTCAATAAATTACAGCGGTTTCATTGCTTAATCT
>NW_021681207.1:5084-5485 GCF_001412515.2 Diachasma alloeum | reverse complement strand
GAAGGAATTATGAAGTCTTGAGCGAAAGAGGATCATTTATTTGAATTTCTATACAACTAGATCTTTAATAAAAAGAAAAATACGAGCAATTCATCTTATTCACATTTATTACATATTTTGTCAGTGATACAAAGGTAATGAATGAATTTCAAATTATTTTGATAAGAAATATATTCAATATTTGTGAGAGATTATATCTCAACAAATCTCATACACATAATGGGATTAAATCAATAATAATAGATTAACGAATGAGACTTTTCGCAGATTATTGCGAGATTTAAATGAATGGTTTGCATTCTTCAGTGACCATAAAAAATTGTCTCCAATCGACAATATCTCCCGATGGAATGGAACGATGTGAATGAATCAATTGATACTTAAGTATCAATTTGAATCTT
>NW_021681207.1:337-1120 GCF_001412515.2 Diachasma alloeum | reverse complement strand
GAAACTCAGGGGCCAGTAAGAAAAATAATTCTTTGGCAGCGCACACTGACTTTTCACTACTCGCCCGCGAATTAAAAATTCACCTCTTCCCTCCTAATTGAGACTAAGGGATGAAAAAACAGCAGTTCGACGGAGAATTAAATTCTCCATTAATTAACCCTCTTTCATCCCCTGAACTTTGTAACAAAAAATGTAAACTGCCACGAAACTCAGGGGCCAGTAAGAAAAACAATTCTTTGGCAGCGCACTATGACTTTTCACCATTCGCCCGCGAATTAAAAATTCTCCTCTCCCCTCCTAATTGAGACTAAGGGATGAAAAAACAGCAGTTCGACGGAGAATTAAATTCTCCATTAATTAACCCTCTTTCATCCCCTGAACTTTGTAACAAAAAATGTAAACTGCCACGAAACTCAGGGGCCAGTAAGAAAAACAATTCTTTGGCAGCGCACTATGACTTTTCACCATTCGCCCGCGAATTAAAAATTCACCTCTCCCCTCCTAATTGAGATTAAGGGATGAAAAAACGGCAGTTCGACGGAGAATTAAATTCCTCACCAATAAACCCTCTTTCATCCCTTAATCTCTGTAACAAAAAAATATAAACTGCCATGAAACTCAGGGGCCAGTAAGAAAAATAATTCTTTCGCGGCGCCACTGACTTTTCACCATTCACCCGGTAATTAAAAATTCGCCTCTCCCCTCCTAATTGAGATTAAGGGATGAAAAAAAGCCAATTCGACGGAGAATTAAATTCTCCATTAATTAACCCTCTTTCATCCC
>NW_021681207.1:0-164 GCF_001412515.2 Diachasma alloeum | reverse complement strand
GCGAATTAAAAATTCACCTCTCCCCTCCTAATTGAGATTAAGGGATGAAAAAACGGCAGTTCGACGGAGAATTAAATTCCCCATCAATAAACCCTCTTTCATCCCTTAAACTCTATAACAAAAAAATATAAACAGCCATGAAACTCAGGGGCCAGTAAGAAAAA
>NW_021681206.1:148247-149058 GCF_001412515.2 Diachasma alloeum | reverse complement strand
TACTGCCCCAGTCAACTGCCCAGGCGTTGAAGTCCCCCGCGATTGCCACAGGGAAGTGCCGCTTCGCGTCCTCGGCCAGTTGGTCCAGGAGGTCCGTAAACTCATCGATAGATAGGCTAGGTGGAGCATAGCAGCTGTAGAAATAAATTCCATCCAGCTGAGCTCTCACAAAGCCGCTCTCCGTCGTGTTGGCAATGCTCTGGAATGGGTACTTCCCGCAGGACCAGATAACGGCCTTAGCGGTGGTATCCGTCTCCCATGATTGAGCGTTGAGATGTCTGTACGGCTCCGAGATCATGACGAGGTCGGGCTTTAGCTCCCGCACCGACTGCGTGAGCAAATCGTGTGCGGCCTCACAATGATTGAGGTTGAGCTGCAGTATTCTCATTTTCGTTTCTTCGTTACCGCCTGGACTGCCTCCTTGTACACTGGGCATCTGCTGCTACCAGCGATATGGGTACAGTTATCCGTGCGGCCCTTCGCGACACAGAGGGCGCATTTGGCTTCTTTCTGACATTTGGCGACCAGGTGGCCACCCTCCCCACATTTGATGCAGAGTTTAGAGCGGTCCACCTCGCCCTTGCAGTGATTGGCGAGATGTCCGAAGTCCCAGCACTTATAGCACTTCAGGGGTCTCTCCACTCCTCTAATCCGGCAGTTAACCCAGCCAATCTTGATTTTGCCATGCTCTCCGGCAATCTTCTTCGCCGTTGCCACAGGCAATTTCACCCAGGCCGTCTGAGTGCCTCCGTGAGCCTTCCGCAACGATTTGACTGCGTTCGTTGGGACTCTGGAGTTCTCTCCAGCGGCC
>NW_021681206.1:144592-145497 GCF_001412515.2 Diachasma alloeum | reverse complement strand
GGGGCCATATTCTCGACGTTAGTGAATAGTCCTTCGTCCACGAATCGACGTTCGTTGACGAACTGCGTATAGTAGTTGTATAGCACATTCGTTGACGATCGCCGATTCGTGCACGAAGGAGAATTCACCAACATCGAGAATAGGGCCCCAGTCCGTGACGATCCACAGGCCCGTGTGCACATGCGCAAATAGTCTGAACAATACTGTAGGGAGTGGGGGTGAGACGGAGACTTCTCTCTCACACAAAAGGTTCTCATTCACGGCGCCGGATTTAGGGATTGAAGCTAGAAAATTGCGTTCAACTTTGAATCCATAGGAGATTCGCGAGTACGATTAAGATAAAATTTGTGGTAAATTTTCTAATAAAAAATATGAAAAAAAAAAAAAAGAAATTCATTGATTCAATGTCAAGATATAAATAGCAACATATATTAGATTCGCTCTGAATAAATAAACAAGCTATTGAAAAAAAAACACTGATATTCCGAATTAAAAAAAAAAAAATTCATCAACTTCAATTTTTTTAATGGAAAACATTTTTTTTTCCCATCTGATCTTCACGCGGCTCTGGGGGATAAACGGTTGCGAATAGGGGTAAAGAGCCCTTAACATTTTTTGTGTAGAATTTTGATCTCTACAACTTTGTGGAATACGGTTTTGGACGCACAGCGCGTTATTCACGAGTTATTTCGAAAAAACTGTTTTCAGGGGTAGTTTTTTGGCTTTTTCAACCCCCGCACAAACTTGGGGAACCTTAAATATCCGCCATTAGTTTCATACGCCCAAATCACAAATTCCATAAAAAATGGAGCCTGTATCGCAAACATTCGTATGTTAGACCGACGTTCATTGGACTAGTCGGAGATCCGTTCGGGGTTTCTCCGCGCTTTTGAAAATTCATTCCT
>NW_021681206.1:144301-144557 GCF_001412515.2 Diachasma alloeum | reverse complement strand
GAATGAAACCGCCGTCATTAATTGAGAATTTAATTCTCTATCGATTGGCATCGGCTTTATTTCTCCATCTTCATTAGGGGGGGAGAAATGAATTTTCTAATCGGGAAAGCCCCTCCGGGCTCACTCGACGTCGGAAAGCCGTTCGGGGTTTCTCCGCGCTTTTGAACATTCATTCCTCCGTTCCTAACTGAGATTAAGAAATGACACCGATGTCATTTATTAAAAATATAATTCTCAATCGGTAAGCTTTGGTTTC
>NW_021681206.1:132731-141852 GCF_001412515.2 Diachasma alloeum | reverse complement strand
AAATTCAAATAAATGATCCTCTTTCGCTCAAGACTTCATAATTCCTTCTCTCCCTCTCCTTTATGATCAACTAATTTACAAATTAAGACAATAAGAAGTTGTATGAACGAAAATGGGATAATCAAGCGGATGAGTGAATGCAAAGGAGGTTTCATGTTGGATTTAAGATTGGGAACGCATCCCTGTTATCGACTGTTTCCATGGTAATAGATGAAAATTTCTTTACCCACAGAGACGGCCTCTCGATTAGTTCATGCGCGCCACCGCTATGAAACTCTGATCGAACAGTTCCCATAAGCCTGAGCAATCTCCCCTATTATCTCTGTGTCGGACGTTTTGGAACAGTGACAGTGCTGAATTCGTTGTTGACTTCGTTTTAATCTTAGTTTTGACAAGTATTAATATTTTGCTTTCAAAATAAACTAGAATTGCGGAAGAATGAGTTCACTGGATTGGGAAGAAGTTAAGAGATTGGCTGCTGATTTTCAAAAAGCACAGCTCAGTTCTACATTGCAAAAGTAATTTAATCGTCTGTTAGAAATTATCATGCATGCCCTTTCTAATAACATCTGGTTATTTATCGAAATTCAACTATTGAACACAACTTTTTGCTTTCGGATTTGTTTAAATTTCAGTTTTTAAGTTTTTACGTCAGTTTAACTAAATATCGACGAATAAGTTCGGATCTGCGTTTTTTAGATGATGTATGCATGCGTGTGATTTTTAATTTTTGTTGTCGAAATTCATGTTGTACAGGATCAACAGAATTTCATTAATTTTTCAATGATGAATAGACTTCAATAAGCTTCATTCACCGACAACAATTGAAATTCAATTTTTCATACAGTTTCGGAAATATTGGTATTCTTTCAACAATCTATTTTTCAATGATCTCTCAAAAATTGTTACCGAAATGGAATGAAAAACTTGACATCCATAAGTCATCGATTATATCAAAATAGGATGAGAATTGCATTGTTCGTTGTTAGATCGTAGCATATTGTTTATGAGATTTTTTTTCTCCGTTTCTGTGATAAACTATAAAAATTATCAGTAATATCGATGCATTTACGGCTCAAAAAGTTTATATCCATGCTTCCTTGATGAAGTGAGAAGTTAATGGAAATAATATCACAATAATAATAATATTTAGCGGTTTGCACAACAGCATTATATGCTTTTTTATGAGGAAAATTCTATTCAACTTTCATATCTGTCTACTATTGTGTTCTTGTTTGGTCGTATCCATGAGCGATTCCACCAAATGCTGATCTAAAATATTACTTCAAAAGGTTTTAGCGAAATACGTGGGGTGAAAATGCCCCCAACGAATTTTGAATCGCCAATTTTTTCTGTTGTTTATCATGATAAAATATGAATGCTAATTTTGAGATGTTTATTTGCAT
Organism: Diachasma alloeum; assembly: GCF_001412515.2. Taxonomy (NCBI): domain Eukaryota; kingdom Metazoa; phylum Arthropoda; class Insecta; order Hymenoptera; family Braconidae; genus Diachasma; species Diachasma alloeum. Next base: position 140,446 of record NW_021681206.1, on the reverse strand, counting down.
TTCTGCCAGTTTTATCGCGAAACATACCATCTTTTTCTAATGTCATGTTTTTTAGCCGTTTAAAGTGTTCTAGAAATCTGAAAAAATTCAGAAAAATCAGAAACATTAATATTTATGTGACATTTCTTTATTCGTTTTTTGTACAATAAGTTTTATTAAAAAACAAATGATTCACTTTTCAAGAATCATTTTACCATGATTAGATGAAGATACAACTTTCAACAAAATTCGCACCTTTTATTTCATGTTTTTCTTTTTTTTTTATCGTTATTTTACATCGCTTCGACCCTGTTAGAGTAGAATGGTTAGATCTCACCATTCTACCCAGCCGGGTTTTGAACGCGGAACCTTTCGCACGTGAGGCAATGAACTTACCCACTGCGCCAAGCCACCGGGGCGAATGTTATTCTATTGAATAACACGAAGAAAACTTTCATTTTTTGCCTGCTCCATACTGAAAAAAAGTAAAATTGATAAATTTCTGATTTTTTTTACTAGAATTCGAATTATAAAGAATTCCTTGGGCTTCGTCAATAAATTATAATACTTCCAATGGTTATTTTACATATTATGCTAGTATATTCAATTAATATTTGTTCATATTTTTAGTCATTTCAGAAACTAAGAGGCATAAGGGTCAAAATAACGGTCACGAGGGTTATAATGAAGGTCAGAATAAGTGTCATGAGGGTCAGATTACGGATCTTGGGGTCAAAATAGGGGTTATGGGAGTCACGTGGGGGTCATATGTAAGTCATGTGTTGGCAAGTCGAGCGAGCAAGGGGCGTAGCCCGCTAGTATACAATAAAAACATCAATTAATATATATAAATCGAAAAATGTAATTTTCCAAGGCATTTATAACTAAAAATTAAAGATTCATTCTCTGTGAAATGATAAAATAATGCGAACAATCTAAAAAAAAATCAATTTTTGGAGAAATATTGAGTGATTATACTAGCATAATGTGTAAAATAACTATTAGAAGTGTCTGGTAACGAGGCTCACCGAATGATTTATAAGTGGATTTATAATTTATAATTGGAGTAAAAAAAACTAAAATTTTTCAATTTTATTTTTTGTCACTCCGGTCGTAAGGCAGCATTTTAGGCGCTTGTACCTGTGGCACGCCGTAAGCACACCTGCCTAAAACACTGCCTGTGACCCTCGTGACAAAAAATATTGTTCGACACATGGGCGCAGAAAAATTTTCTGACTCATATGATTTGCACCACGAGCCGACGAGAACTCATATTCGCCAGAAAATTTTTCATGCGCCCTAGTATCGAAATGTACTATTTTGTCACTTATGTGTCAAACGCTCGGTTTTAAAGGCCTGTGCGGAGGTTGTAAAACAGTGCGTCAGGGGCCTCAGTGTTTGAGGCATTTTGTACAGTGACTGAAGCACTCCCAGCCTACTCTGATACCAACGTGAAGTTAGCATTATAGAGAACAGCTCCGCGCATGCGCCCTAACCAACAAAATCAGCTGTCCTTATGTTTTTGTGGTGTTACAGCAACATCAGTAATTATTTATACCGATTAAAGACAAAAGTGCAAATAAAAAATAATTCGAATGCATTTAGCTTTTTATAGATGAATTATTATTTTGAGATTTTTTCTCTCGAACATGTATTAAAGAATCTGATGGAAATTGCATATTTCATTTCAACCCTTTTCTTCCTTGGTTTCTTTCCTTTTTAACTTTCCAGTTTTGATGAACAAATAATTAAAATTATTGATTAATTGATTTGATTTTCCTTTCATCATCACATCTTTCCATTTTTATTTTTTCTTAAAATATTTGGTATTTTTTCAGTCGGGACCTCCGTCACCATGGACCCCCTCCCACGCCCCCTCCTACGTCCCCTTCTCCATTTTGAACCTCTCATTTTAAACTGTATGTAACAATAAATATGGGAGGGTGGGCCAAAACGGCCCCCCTTCAATTGTCAATAACTTGTGAATGACATTGTGAAAATTCCCAGTTTCAACTTCATTTTGAAGATAATTTTTCATTCTTCAAAACTAACTCATCCCAATCGGATTATTGAATCGGAAAATATTGACGATTGAAGGGGGGCCGTTTTGCCCCATCCGCCCCTACTATTTGACATTCGGTCGTTACGCTTGGTTTCACACTCGTCTGAAACCGCGCTTCACGACCTTATCTCAAAATATACTATTTTTTCAACATGGCGCCGGCGTAAAATGGAAGTTTTGTTCAACTTATTCTATAAAAAAACATGAAATAAAAGGTGATGATTTTTTTCAAAGCTACATCTTCATCGAATCATGTCAAAATGAATTTTTGAAAAGTAAATCTTTTTTTTCTCGATAGAAATTAGTGTACAAAAAAAGAATAAAAAATGTCACATAAATGTTGATATGGTTATGATTTTTCAGCATTTGTTCAGCTTTTTAGAACACTTTTTGGCGGCTAAAAACGTGAAATTAGAAAAAGATGTTTTTCTTAGATAAAACTGGAAGGAATGTAAACGAGTGGGAAATCGCTCCTGTATTGCATATACTGTAGTTATTTTTACTGATAAATTAGCAATATGCTTCCGAATGGTCATTTTGTCTATTTTTTCGATTGTATATTATTTATAGCCTATTTTATTTTCTTGAATTGAATTAATTTCATTCCAACTAATTGTTTTAGATTTTCCACTTAATGAAAGTCTAAAAATTTCTGAAAATTTCAATGAAATATTATTAGAAATATTTATTTTATACATAATTGAATGCATTCGAAACATCACATTTTGAACCATCAGAAAGCTAACTTTCAGGGGAATTAATTAAAAATTCGAAATTTCCAAAAATTCTCCTAAAAATCAAATTAATCGAGACAGTTATTGTAACCATCTTCTAACTTCGTTATAGCCGCATTGCAACAAATATTTAATATGATGGAATTCATTTGAAGCGCAATATCCAGAGATAGCTGCGGAATTCTGATTTTCGAAAAATACGGAATTTTGTAAAAATTTCACAGAAATCAAAATAACGATTATTGCTAACGCTTTCATCTTCGAACTTGGTCAAAAGGACATCCCAACGAATTTTTTAAGCTATTATACAATGAATTTAGAACATTTTTTCTTACTTACCGTGTTACAACTGAATTTTGAAAAAATTTGAAAATTAAAACAAGTGGGAAATTGCTCTTATATTGCATATCGTATAGTTATTTTTGCTAATAAATTAGCAATGTGCTTCCGAATGCTTATTTTGTACACCATTTCCTTCTATCATGTATAATTCATTGTTTATTTCGTTTTCTTAGATTGAATAAGATTTTCTTTCAACTAATTTTGTCAGATTTTTAACTTAGTTGAATGTTATCATCATCATTATTCTTATTATCCTTGTCTTCTATACATTCAATTGTCTTTTTCACGGGTTTATCTCTCTTTATTTATACATACTGGAATGAATTTGAAATATCACATTTGAAGAAACCACCAGAAAGCATTTTATGAAAACATTATATGAAATGCACAGAAAGTGATTCTGAACATTTCAGGAACAAGAAAATGAAAAAAAAAAAACGTATAAATAATGCATCAGTGAATAAATATGAATGTAAATGAGTCAGGGAGTCGCATGACTCAGTATCCGACACCCAAATATCGCATAATCCCAGTATCCGACACTACTGAGGTCCCAGTAGCCGACACTGTACGAGGTTAGGTTCATGTTGCCAAATAATTAACAGGATATGATAATTGTGATCATTTATTGGATAAATTATCACAAAACAACACATGGAATAACTTTGATATTCTTTTAAAAATTTGAAAAAGCTAAAATATTTGCGATTTATTTCATATCACTTATCTCTCTTCGATAGACGTTTTTTGGGAGGGCTTTTGCTGTCAATGCCTTTTGCAAATCCTCTTCCGTGTATTTTTTTCCTGATATTTTTGTTTTATTGCTATAATATATAATTGATTGGTTAATTAATTACTGATGATTATGATGTTCGTTTCATTTTTGCATTCAAATAAAAGGCTGGGAAGCGAGATACAATGGAAAAATATAATTGAGGTTAGATCATGCAAAAACACGTATCGGATACTGGGACAGACTGCTTTACCAGTGTCCCAATACCCGACATCGTCATTTTTATTTGTTGGGAATGTTTTTAAGTAATTTAACTGTGTCTACACCTCCCTTACATCACCGTACTAGTATCCAAAAATATTCAATTGAAATATTTACTCACATTTTGCTTTTTTGCCATCACACACGAAGCAGGGGCTCTAAGCTGTTTAGCTAAGAAAACGCCACGGCAGGTGGCGCATAGAGGCAGACCGACAGAAAAAAATTATTTTGAAAGTTATTCTACATGTAGAAGCGAAAACTCCCTGTCTAAACCACAGAAAAAACGTTTCTCTTCCTATTGAGTAATAAAGAGGATGCTTTTTTAGTTGAAAAATAAAAAAAAAGGGAAATATCAGGGAAAGTATGCTCGAGAGTCGGATACTTCTACACTGTCGGATCCTGGTACCTCCACGGTAATAAAAAACTGAAAATTTGCATGCATGTGTATTTTATGATGATAAATAACAGGAAAAATTGGCGATTCAAAATTAGGTGGGGAAATTTTCATCATTCTTATTCTGCTAGACACTTTTTGACATGACTTTTATTTTCTCATCGTAAAATGCAATTAAAAAGAAGAAAAACGAGCGCTGTCGGAGTTTTGTAACTCAATAATTGGCAGAGATATAGCAGATTCAATTGTTTTCTCCTTCAAAACTAAATTTTTCAATTGAAATGATGCCCTACTAGAATTCATAAAAAAATATTCGGAAGTATAGATTTGATAGGAAATTTTCGAAACAGATTTGGTTTTTATTTTATGATTAATATTATCGACAAAATCACAAAAATAAAGTTCAAAACGTCCATTTCATGATGAAACTCACTTGTATTTAAATTTTCTTCTTATCGCAAAATTCAGACAATTTTCGATTCGAGATAGAAACCCTTTTTTGATGCAGTGACGAACTTAGGGGTGTAACAGGGGAAAAAAATTGTTTTTTATTGGAAGTCATATTCCTTTTTAATATCGGAATTGAAGGGAGATATCCAATTTTTTGTGAAAACATTTTTTGTAGAGCAAAATAAGAACTATAAAAAATGTTGAGATGAAAACTTTGCAATCTCCCTCCAATTCCGAGATATTTATCAGAAACTCACATGGAAAGGGAGTCACTAATCTGTTAAAAACAATATTTTTTTCGAAAAATTCAGAAAATTTCCGATCAAATACATTCCTGTTTTTTTTGAATTACTAGGGGGCTACGCCCCCTGCTCGCTCTGATCGCCAACCCCGGAGGGGGCTTCGACCCCCCCGCTCGCTTCGCTCGCTCCCCCCTCCCGGTGTGACCGAGTGGATGTGACCGAGTGGGTGTGACCGGGAGGGTTTTTCCGATAGCTCTATGCATACTTTACCATAACAGGCCACATATGTATAATTCCCCCGCATATATGGGCACCCCCTACATATGGGGACCATCCCATATATATAAGCACCCCCTCATATATGGGCACCCCCCCATATATGGGCACCCACCATATATATAGGCACCCCCCATATATTGGCACATCCCATATGGGAGATTCCATGACAACTCAGCCACCCCGGATTTTTTTGGTCTAGAAAAAATGATTTGATTGCCGCATTCCGAACTACTATATATAGACAGCATTCCTGCCAAATTTAATTGCCTCATGATTTTTAGTTTCTGAAATAATGACTGTCAAACTTTAAGTTTTCAAAAATTCATAACTTTTGAATGGCGCATCCGATTCGAACAAATAANACACATGCGGTGGCCGCCATTGCACTGCGGCTGTGATCACGAGAAGGTGGCCTCGTGAAACACACAGGTGTATAAAAATACAGCTGTGTGAAACACACATGTGTATAAAAATACAGCTGCGTGAAACATACATGTATATAAAAATACAACTGCGTGAAACACACAGGTGTATAAAAATACAACTGCGTGAAACACACAGGTGTATAAANATAGGCGTGAAGAAGCTTCTACATCTAAATTTCGATGAATTTTTACGTTTTCATTTCTTTTCGGCTCTAGGGCCATCCGATATTCGATTGGAATATTTTTTTTTCTCATAGAGGACGTCCATATATGATGTAAAAAAAATACGCCATCGTGGGAGAGACAACCAGTGTACCGGAGAAAATTTTTGTTTCTTAAATTTTCGTGTTTTTACGCCTTCTAGGAGAGCTGCCTTGTTTTTATTGAGGAATTGATATTTCAATCCATACCTTTGATGAATATGAGTTAGAAAAGAGATGCGTNTGTATAAAATTTCAACTGCGTGAAACACACGGGCGTATCAAAATGCAACTGCGTGAAACACACAGGNTGAGTTAGAAAAGAGATGCGTCACGTTGGAAAAGAGAAACAATGCGTCGGGAAAAAAATTTTCTTCCAAATTTTTGCGTCTTTTCGATTTCTATGAGAGCTATACTGTGTCATCATCATCCGAAGTTCGCCTAATCATGACCAAACAAATGAGAAAAGAAAACAAAAAGAATCAATTCATTGATTTAATATCATCAGTTTTTCCGGAGGCTCTAGTTTTAGTGAAAACTTCAATTTCCTTATTGAGTTTTCATCGTTGTATAATTCCTTGCGAATCGATTCGCATTTTCCTGTCTGTTGTATCGAGGTAAGCAGTTTTCACGTTACTTATTGGAANTGTATAAAAATACCCCTGCGTGAAACACACAGTAGTATAAAAATACAACTGCGTGAAACATACAGTAGCCTTAAAACCTATTCCATTCGATTCCTGAGGAAATTTGGGTTCCGTATAGGCAGATGGACGGCTCAGAATTGCGTTTTTNAAGAATCAATTCATTGATTTAATATCATCAGTTTTTCCGGAGGCTCTAGTTTTAGTGAAAACTTCAATTTCCTTATTGAGTTTTCATCGTTGTATAATTCCTTGCGAATCGATTCGCATTTTCCTGTCTGTTGTATCGAGGTAAGCAGTTTTCACGTTACTTATTGGAATAATCCTCATTTTCCGGATAATTTTGGATTGGATTTGATAATTTTGNGAAACTTCAACTGCGTGAAACACACACTAGTATGAATCCTCAACTGCGTGAAATACACAGCAGTATGAAAATTCGGCTGCGTGAAACACACAAACTTCACGCATGCGTGGAGTGTATGGAGTGTACGGGAGTGATTCACGNAAAGTCTGCGAAAATCTGTGGCCAGTGCCGAAAGATGGCCCCTAATTATGTGATTCCACCCATCTCAATGGTGAATCTTCATGATACACATCTTTGATGTTGGGGCACCCCACCCGAGATATCAAAGCCCCAAGCCGAAACACCCGAGCCAAGCCCAGATGTGATGAACAGTTCTCTGAGATCAGGTCGGTCTTTCCATCTCGATGATTCCGGCATTTCAANAAATTGAGAGAAATCAAAGGAGTATTTGCCTCACCCATTGCGAAAGCAGGCCATTCACTTCCAAAACAAACGGTCGAGAAAGTACACAGGTTTTATCTAGAGAATAGTCGTCTCATGCCAGGGATGAAAGATAAAATATCCGTCAAAATCAATGAAGAGAAGAAAGTAGAGCAAAAGCAAATGATACTCGAAAATCTGAAACACCTTCATAGGAAGTACAAAAATACTCATCCAGAGGCT
>NW_021681206.1:77289-132710 GCF_001412515.2 Diachasma alloeum | reverse complement strand
GTTGCATTTTTATACGCCTGTGTGTTTCACGCAGTTGTATTTTTATACGCCTGTGTGTTTCACGCAGTTGCATTTTTATACGCCTGTAGGTTTCACGCAGTTGAACTTTTATACACCTGTGTGTTTCACGCAGTTGAAGTTTTATACTAATGTGTGACACATGCGGTGGCCGCCATTGCACTGCGGCTGTGNGCGGTTGGTTTCAGTAAGTTCGCTGAGCTGAGACCAAAACAATGTGTACTGGCGGGAGCAAATGGGACTCACGTCGTATGTGTTTGCACGTATCATCAAAATTGCAAATTGCTGCTCGAAGCCATCAACATTGCCACTCTAACTAAAGATTGATGGTTACATTTGTACACAACTGATGTGTACAAATCCAACCCCGGCCTGTTATCTGGATGAATGTAACGACTGCCCTGGGGTGAAACCCTTCTCATGTGAATTGAAGAAGCTTCTTTCTGATTCTGTTGTCAAAACTGTCCAATTTCGCATCTGGCAAACTACTGACAGGTGTACCTTGCAGACACAAACGCTTGGGATGGATGACTTCGTCGATCTTCTTGTCGAACGATTAAAAGTATTAAAACCCCATCACTTCATCGCTAAAGAACAATCAGCTTTTGTTAAAGATCGAAAAGAGAATAACGGCGAAGTACTAGTGCACTGTGATTTTTCAGAAAATTATGCCTTTGTGGCTCAAGATGCTGCTCAATCCTTCCCCTACAACAATGACCAATGTACAGTCCATCCTGTTGTTTACTACTATCGCGAAGGAAACGAGAGCCCGCATCGGAGTTTAGTTGTTTTGTCAGATAGTACTACTCACGATACCGCAGCTACTTGGTACAGAAAATTCTAATACAACATGTGAAGAATAACTGCAAAGATGTTGAGAGAATCATCTATATCACCGATGGAGCTGTACAGCATTACAAGAATCGTGACCAAATGGCTAATCTTCTGCATCACAAGACTGATTTTGGNGGTTTTATCTAGAGAATAGTCGTCTCATGTCAGGGATGAAAGATAAAATATCCGTCAAAATCAATGAAGAGAAGAAAGTAGAGCAAAAGCAAATGATACTCGAAAATCTGAAACACCTTCATAGGAAGTACAAAAATACTCATCCAGAGGCTGCGGTTGGTTTCAGTAAGTTCGCTGAGCTGAGACCAAAACAATGTGTACTGGCGGGAGCAAATGGGACTCACGTCGTATGTGTTTGCACGTATCATCAAAATTGCAAATTGCTGCTCGAAGCCATCAACATTGCCACTCTAACTAAAGATTGATGGTTACATTTGTACACAACTGATGTGTACAAATCCAACCCCGGCCTGTTATCTGGATGAATGTAACGACTGCCCTGGGGTGAAACCCTTCTCATGTGAATTGAAGAAGCTTCTTTCTGATTCTGTTGTCAAAACTGTCCAATTTCGCATCTGGCAAACTACTGACAGGTGTACCTTGCAGACACAAACGCTTGGGATGGATGACTTCGTCGATCTTCTTGTCGAACGATTAAAAGTATTAAAACCCCATCACTTCATCGCTAAAGAACAATCAGCTTTTGTTAAAGATCGAAAAGAGAATAACGGCGAAGTACTAGTGCACTGTGATTTTTCAGAAAATTATGCCTTTGTGGCTCAAGATGCTGCTCAATCCTTCCCCTACAACAATGACCAATGTACAGTCCATCCTGTTGTTTACTACTATCGCGAAGGAAACGAGAGCCCGCATCGGAGTTTAGTTGTTTTGTCAGATAGTACTACTCACGATACCGCAGCTACTTGGTACAGAAAATTCTAATACAACATGTGAAGAATAACTGCAAAGATGTTGAGAGAATCATCTATATCACCGATGGAGCTGTACAGCATTACAAGAATCGTGACCAAATGGCTAATCTTCTGCATCACAAGACTGATTTTGGAATAGATGCAGAGGCCCATTTCCATGCAACCGCACACGGTGAAGGAGCTTGTGACGGTGTGGGTGCTGTTTTCAAAAGAGAAGCGAGAGGTAGAAGCTTCCAAATCGTCCATGGTGAACCCATCCTGACGCCAGATGCTTTGTTTCGATGTTCAAAAGAGAATTTCAAAGGAATTGATGTGTTTTTTTTCACCAAGAACGAATATGAGAATATGAAAACTGAATTGAGGGAAAGATTTGATAGGGCCAAAGCTATTCCAGCCATTCAAAAATACCATTGTTTCATTCCAAAACCGGGAGAGCAATTGTTAGTGAAACGATATTCGGCTGCAGAAAACCAAGTTTTTCCGAAACGAAAACAAACAACAACAACAACAAAACGGAAAGCACTTAGAAAACAGTAATCGTGATGAATAGATGTATAGTTTGATTGATTGATTTATTTATTTGCTGAAAAGTTTTACATTACCCTTATTGCAAAGGGGGGGTTGCATACAGGTAGCATGAATATACGAGAAAAATAAATAAATAAAGAGTTAAGCGCAAGTTGACCGAAGAAAAATACACGCTGCGAAAGCAATTATCACACAATAGATGCAAAGCAGGTAAGCATAAAATGGTTATGTACAAAAAGCGGCTCGATATAAAGCAAAAGATTAGGTGCAGCGTAAAAAATAANGTGAAACGATATTCAGCTGCAGAAAACCAAGTTTTTCCGAAACGAAAACAAACAACAACAACAACAAAACGGAAAGCACTTAGAAAACAGTAATCGTGATGAATAGATGTATAGTTTGATTGATTGATTTATTTATTTGCTGAAAAGTTTTACATTACCCTTATTGCAAAGGGGGGGTTGCATACAGGTAGCATGAATATACGAGAAAAATAAATAAATAAAGAGTTAAGCGCAAGTTGACCGAAGAAAAATACACGCTGCGAAAGCAATTATCACACAATAGATGCAAAGCAGGTAAGCATAAAATGGTTATGTACAAAAAGCGGCTCGATATAAAGCAAAAGATTAGGTGCAGCGTAAAAAATAAAAATAAACAAAGAATAGTCCATAGCAGTTTCCTAGAATACATAGATGAGCATGCAGCTCAGTCGATTGCACAAATACAAAGAGTACAAAATTTAAAAATATGGAAAATATGGAGAATAAGACAAATATGGTGCGTCGCTTGGCCACGGTGTAACAGGAAGAGGGGGACAGATGAGCAGACTCAGACCGCCAAGGTTGGAGAGACAGGTGGAAAGATAGGACCAGTGAGCTCAGTGGAGGGTACAATTGGGACCTCCAGCGGTTCAAGCTGTTCAAGCTGTTTGAGAGCAGATACAGCGTACTTAAAAATGGCATTGTGGACAGAAAAAAGATTAGAATCAAGCAAAGAGGACACATAGGGGTAGCTCTGGCCCAGACTACCAAGCGTCTGCAGCAGGACTTCTCTGGGATGTTCGTGGAGGGAGCAACGGAGGAGGAAATGCTCCACTGTAGCTGTTTCCTCGAGGCAGCAGCGTGGGCAAAGGCCAGTAGGGTTGAACTTGTAGATCCTACCATTGAGGCACAGGCTCCAGTACATGTTGGATGCAAGTCTAAGACCAGCTAAAATCCTCTTAATGGTCAGGGGCCGTTGCTCCAGATGTAGGCTGGTAGAGGGTCAGTGGTGGAGCGAGGGAGCTTAATCTGGAGAGTTGAGGAATTCAGGCACCTCTCAATATCTGAATCCCTTTCCTTACGCTTCAAGTCCTCGAAAAGCTCAGAACTCCTCTGCTCCCAGCAGACTGGATCCAGTGAGTCCCAGAGATCGGCAGCGACAGTGGAGTCTAACCAGTGCTTGAAGACCGAGGCTTAGTTGTAAAGATTCAGAGACGAATAAGGCGAAGGAGACAAATTTTGGTGAGGCTAGATGCAGGGAGCTTCAGAGCTTTGATGAACCAGTTCCAGGTTTGGGACATAGCAAAGATCTTCAGGGGGGGCAGACACAGCTCAGTCCTCACCGCGTAGCCAGGAGTACAGACAGGCAGGCCAAGGTATCTTTTGTAGAAAGATGTCTGGATTTTCTCGAGTAGGTCACAATACTGGAGGCCCCACGTTGGGAAGGCGTAGAGGAGGGTGGATGACACCATGCTGTTGAATAGGGTGGTGCAGACTTTAAGCGAGTTGCATTTGGCCTTCGTGAGTAACGTAATCACTGCACCACTCGCAGCTTTCCCTTTACCGATGGAGCTCAGTGCCGCCTGCAGGCCTAGGGCTGATCTAGACATAAGAACATCTAGGTAGATGTAGGAGCTGACGATTTCTAAGCTGGAGCCATTGTACCTAGTGAAGTGCTCCTTGACACGTTTCGATTTGCCCGCCCGCTGAAAGACCAGTATCTTCGTTTTGGAGATGTTGACCTTGAGTCCTTTCGTTGCACAGTATTTTCCGCGGGCTTTCAGCTTGTGGGAAAGGTCTACCTGGTGTCTAGCCAGAATCACCGTATCATCAGTGTACAGAAGAAGCAGAATGTCCTAGATGTTGTCAATATTGGCTCCATATAGTCCCTCATTTCGGAAGAAATCCTCAAGGTCTGAGATGTAGAGCAGGAAGAGGAGAGGACTGAGCGATTCACCCTGAAGAACGCCCTCCGTGACGTCAAACTCCTTCGAGAGAGAACCTTTGCTCCTGACTTGGAAGGAAGCACGGTCGTAGAGAGATCTTATGGTCCTGATGAACTTCCGACTGACGCCAATCACATCGAGCATACTCCATAGCTTATCGTGGGGGATGGAGTCAAAAGCCCTCTGGAGGTCGACGTATATAGCATATACGGAGTTCTTGCTATGGCGAAACTGGAGGTGGATGGAGGCGAACAACGTGAAGATACAATCCGTGCAGCTCCTCTTCTGCCGAAAACCCATTTGACACTCAGGAAGGATTTGCTTCCTGTCGGTCCAGCGTTCGAGTCTGTATCTGAGTATCGAGGTAAAGATTTTTGTGATGGTGTTTACAAGAGCGATGCCTCTGTAATTCGAGGGTTCGCCTTTATCACCCTTCTTATGCAACATAGAGAGAACAATTCTAGTCCAGTGCTCAGGCATGGTCTCAGTGGAAAGCACCTGGTTGAAAAGCCTCAGAAGGAACTGGAACCAATCAGGTGGAAGTGACAGAAAGAACTCGTTGGGGATGCCGTCGATGCCTGGGGCCTTGCCATTTTTGAGCTTCCTCATGGTGAAATCGAGTTCAGAGGCCGTGATCACGCCGTCAAGGTCAGGATCAGTGGTTACGTAAAGAGTGATCGTCAGAGCGGCTCTGGGCGGGTAAATCCTCTCATAGAATTCGTTCCACACATCTAGCGAGACTGAAGGTGAACAAGCAGGCTTGGAGCACAAGAATTTTACTGCAAGCCAGAACTCTGTTGGACGCTTGAAACAATCCTTCATGTATTGAATGTATTCAGCTTCTTTGTTCCTGAGGCATTTGGCGTAGGCTGTTTTGCATTCCTGACGGATTAGAGTCTCTGCTGGACTACGATTTGCCTTGGGGGAGATTCTGTTGGCTCTTCTGAAGAACTTTTTAAGGGCTTTACAGTCGCTGTCAAACCAGGCCTTTTTCTCAATCGCAGGCGGTCTGGAGGAGTCTGTCCTGGGTGAAGGCACTGGAACGAGCATGCCTGCCATCTCAGCGGCTTCAATAATGGTGTCACGTATTAATTCGTACATCGAGTCAGAGGAGGCAGCTGATAGACCTTGAATGGCAGAGCCTCGGTCTAGCATGTGGAGGAAGAACGATTCTCTTGCTGTGCTCAGCCACTTAAGACGGCTTTGAGGGATATCAGGGGGGTCAGGTGGGTGTGATGCGGGATCGAGGGGAGAGGAGCGAAGTTGGAGGGTGTTGAGAGAGACGCAGACAGGAAAATGATCGGATCTGGTAGGAGACTGGGCAATTGAGAGGTCTTTTATGAGGCAGATGTCAGTAACTCTAATCCACACGAGATCAATAACGCTTTTCGCAGATCCTTTAAGGTAGGTCCACTTCGCTGGCCTATCGCTAGCAAATCTTCCATTGATGAGGAAAAAACCTTGGTTAAGCATGAATTCAGAGAGCTTGGAGCCTCTCTTTGAAGATTGCGTGTCAAGAGAAACCATCACTGCCTCCAGCATGGAGTCTTGGGCGAGTTCCTGTGGGATGGGGTCAGCCGAGCCAACTCTGCAGTTGAAGTCTTCGCCAATGATTAGAGGGGTGTGGGGGTATCTCTCCGTAAGATCTTCAATCAGTGAGCCCAGCTGAGGTAGCAACGATCCAATCTCTATCTTGGGCGCAAAATAAACTGAGATCACGATCGTGTGTTGACCATGTATATTTGCCTCAACTGCCAACCACCGAGGGGAGCAGGCCAGTAATGAGGATTTAGCATCTTTCCTGGCGAAAATTACCAGACCGCCGCTCGCTCTGCCTTTGTCTCTTAACTCGATTTTTGTGGTGGGGGACCCGAAGCTCTCAAACTCAGATAAATAGGTAGGAGAACTTGAGGGGATGAAGGTGAGCCATGTCTCCGAGGGACAGGCGACGCAGGTAGTCTCTATCAGTGAATCATCGCCGACATTTCTGAAGCCATGTAGGTTCCAGAAAATAATTTCGGCGGGATGGCCTTGGTTAGTGACTGAGTGGGTGGGTTTCCAGGACCTCCTTGTGCTGGTACGTTGACATCTGAAACAGTATTATTAGAAGGGAGAACTTTGCGAGTTAGGTCTGGATGGGCCTGATAGCTGCTGCTTTCATTTGTCCCAGAAGAAGGTAGCACCTTCGACGACTAGGCTATTGTACCTGACTTTGACTTGCATTCCTTGGCTCCTAAGTTTTCGTGCCTCATCTCTGATGCACTTGGCTGTTGTCCTCTCAGTGCGAGTGAGGTCTGGGTCAATGGAGATATTTGTGCCAGCCAGAGACTTCTTGGCAGTAAGAATCTTCTGCTTGGTGTCCCAAGAGTCAAGGGTCACTGTTATGATAACGGTTTTCTGGTTGGCCAGACGGCGATGGCGAACATCAGTGACTGTTCCAGGTGTTTGGAGAGTAGAAGATACAAAATTTCGGACCTCCTGCAGTGCATTTCCTGGGTTGATCTCGAGTCCTCTAATGACGATGTTGTTACGCTTGATGGTCTGCTGGATCATTTCTAAGTCTGCACTGATAGCGTCACTGGTAGGGGGTGGCAGGGAGGGCTTGGCCTTGAGCTCCTCAACGTCACTCTTTAGGCTGCTTAGAACGGTGACGGTTGCCGGGGGAGAGCCACCTCTCCAGCGTCTAGACGCTCCACGAACGCTAAGACCATGCTTCTCAGAGATGCGATGTTGGCATCTGATTCAACTTTGTGGGCATCGACGACACTCCTGACATTGTCCACTTTCGTGGACACTTAGTGGATCTACTTTATCCACTTTGGTACTGATCTCAGAGATTTTGGACAAGGTACCTTCATAATGTGCGTTGTTACTTGCCTGCATATTGTCTATTTTGGAGTTAAGACCTTGGAAGAGCTCCTTGATGCCGTCCATTTTGGGTGGTGAGTCGGGGTCAGCTGGTTCAGAGGCTCCAGAAGAGGGTGATGAAGGTGAAGGAGAGTCGGATTTCAGGGAAGATGAAGGGTCAGGGCCATCCAGGGACAGTGCTGAGGGGCAGGGTGATAGGGTGGAGGGTGAGGCAGGAGCCAAAAGGAGAAACGGAATTGGAGGAGAGGGGATTGGAATATCAGATCTGTTGCACTTAGGGGGAGGGAGATCACCGTCAGGGCTTGAATCACTCTGAGAGTTCGAGTCTTGGAATTGCTTCTTTTTCCTCTTTCTGAAATGGCTGTGGAGAGAATAACCTTCGGTGTGGTATTTGTGGGAGGCTGCCTTCGTCCGTCTGCCTGCTGATTTTGGGGTGGTGAAGCCAGTGGTTGTAGAAGATCTTGGAGTTTTAGAGTTGACCAGGGTAGCGGGATCTGCTGAATCGACAGGCGTCTTGAAATCGGGAGGGTCCTGGGAGGACGAGCCACCAGACATCCCCCACAGATGGCGCTAGTTGTCGGGATCGTTGAGTTGGCACGGCGAAGGAGGTACCCCCCTCACCACACCAGCGGTATAGAGAAACTTAACCTCCACAGTTTGTCCGAAAAGAAAATGTATTACGATGCAATGCTCGCTCAGAAAATGCACTTTAATACCTTGTAATGCAGCTAGCCAGGCCTAGAGACGAGAGACACGAGAGTCAGCAGGAGAGGGTGTGTGAGAATGCACAAAAATACAAAAAAAAACTAAGCGTGGATCAACGGTCAACTTGCTGGTTCAAGCGTTCGCAGCGCCCCCACCGAATAGATGTATAGTAAATCAGTGCAATTGGGCAAGTGGTAGTTGGAGACGGCAAATAATAGCCTCTTATTGTAAAAATGTAAAAAGGTCGTTACAGTAAAATAGAACTTGTTTTTCCATGTTTCGCACTTCTTTGAATGAGTACTTTGTCTTTCGAAAGAGGTTTATAATGTTGTTGATAGTCCCTCCCATCTAGCAGAAGGGAAAACTGTGGATTGAAAGGTGAAAGAAGCAAAAAAAAAAGATTGAAAAGAAGAAGAAAAAGAGAAAAGGAGAAAAAATAAGAAAATTGCGAAGAAATCACATTTTTCTGGTGTACTGCTTGTCTCTTCCATGATGGCTTTCCTTTTCATCGTTATGAGCAAAAAATATTGATTGACACGTTTTTTTGCTTTGGATAGCTCTCATAGATAGCGAAAAAACTCAAAAAATTCAGAGAAAATTTTTTTCCCGACGCATCGTTTCTCTTTTCTATCGTGATGAACCTTTCCTAACTCATATTCATCAAAGATATGGATTGAAATATCAATTTCTTAATAAAGACGAGGCAGCTCCCCTAGAAAGTGGAAAAACACGAAAATTTAGGAAACAAAAATTTTCTCCGGTGCACTGGTTGTCTCTCCCATGTTAGCGTATTTTTTTACATCATATATGGACGTCCTCTATCAGAAAAAAAATATTCCAGTCGAATACCGGACGGCCCTGGAGACGAAAAAAAATAAAAACGTTAAAAGTAATCGAAAAATAGGTGTAGAAGCTTCTTCACGCCTATGGAGTATTTTTTCTCTGAAAGTATGAACGAAATCAAAAATTTTCTTGTTTTATTTGTTCGAATCGGATGCGCCATTCAAAAGTTAAGAACTTTTGGAAATTTAAAGTTTGGTAGTCATTATCTCAAAAACAAAAAATCATGAGACAATGAAATTTGGCAGGAATATGTACTGTCTATATATAGTAGTTCGTTAACTACTTAAAAAAATCCAGGGTGGCTGAGTTGACATGGAATGTCCCATATATAGGCCCATATATGGGGGGTGTCCATATATGGTTACCCCCCTATATATAGGCACCACCCATATATGGGAAGCCCCCTTAGAACCCCCATGACCCTTATGACCCTTACTACCTCTATGACCCTCGTGAGCCTTAGCACTCCTATGACCCTCGTGACCCTCTGAGCTCCTATGACCTTCGTGACCCTTAGCACTTCTATGACCCTCGTGATCCTTAGCACCTCTATGACATTTAGAACCCCTATGACCCCCGTGACCTTTGAGACCCTATGACCCTTAGCACCTATATGACCTTCGTGACCCTTAAGACCCTTAGTTCATCTGTGACCCTCGTGGCCCTCATAACTCTTAACACCTCTATGACCCTTATGACCCTTAGCACCCCTATGACCCTTATGTTCCTTAGGTCCGCTATGACCCTTGAGACCCTCCAGGGATGGAGGCGTCCCCTGGAGCCCCCCGCTCGCTTCGCTCGCTCCCCCCTCCCGGTGTGATCGAGTGGGTGTGACCGGGAGGGTTTTTCCGATAGCTCTATACATACTTTACCATAAGAGGCCACATACGTATAATTCCCCCCATAAATGGGCACCTCCATATATGGGGGGTACCTATATATATGGGGGTTGCCCATATGGGGGGGGGTGCCTGTTTGTTGGAACGTGGTATTTCGTTTTGTCCTCGATCGTTCAGCGGTTATGGACTTCCAGATGGGGAGTCACTTTATTGGCGAGGCGAGAGTCAAAATTAATTTTTGTTGGGCCTTGTATTAAATTATTTTTGGTTTGTATTGCTTCTAATTTTGTCACCACTCACCGGACTACATCGTGGGATGGAGCTTACATCATCGTGGGAGTTTATCAGCCTCTTTCATCAGGTCCCTGAAGTCCAGGAAAGTCTTGCATCCTCGGACTGATATTTAGATGGTCTCGCGAAGGAGGGAGTTTCGCACGAGTGACGAGTGGCGGCGCCAGCTTACGAAAGCTGGAAATAGAGGGCTTAGTTGACGATCTGGAAAATACATCTAGATCTGTATCTGAGGATGCCTGGAACGACATTGGACGTCCATGGCAAAATGCATCCACCGATGGAATATTTATTTATAGTTTTATGGAAAATGATTGAGGAGGTTTTAACTCCAACTTGGTTATTGTCCCGCGTTTTGTAGTGGACATGATTTGACTTATTTCACTATTGTTCGGCTTTGGTGGGGTTTCGATTTCAACGACCAACCGAAGCCAAGTTATTACGCTCATCCAATGGGAGCCTCGGACGCCTGTTAGAGCGTTGTCGCGCGGGCTTAATTGCACCGGCAATAGCCATTTCTCGTCTGGACGTTATTGTGGCCGCTGTAAAAATTTTTGTTGTCTAAATTTGTAACATAATTTCCGAGGGTCGATAGTCTGTGGGACCCGAGAGTCATCAGAGGACTTCTTTGCCGTTTGTAGAGCTTTTGGGGTTGCTGATTGACGTGTATTTTTCTTTTTATCGGTGAGCGGTGGTTCCCTAAAAAGAACTTTGTAAATTTGCATTTCTCACCAGGTGTGAAAGCAGTCTTTTCTTCTAACGGACGCTTAGTCCATGGTGTTGACGCCATCAGAGTTTTCCATGATTTTCGGCCGTTTCTCACTCCTCGTTTGACAGAGGAATATATTTTACGGGTCCATTCGAATCTTTGCTCTTTGATATCGCTAAGTTGTCGGCGATTTAGTTTGTTAAAATTCTCTCGAGTTCAGCGATCTTAATGGAATTTTTGTGTCATTTGTTAGACTCTCGTTTCGCCATCGCCGTGTGATATTGTCGACTTTTCGGCGATTTGGGATCTCGAGGTCAGTCGTGTTATTTCCTCGGGATTATTACCTTTGTCTCTCAGTTAACGTTTGGCCGATTTAACATCGATTTTATTTTCAGTCTAAATAATATTTCGTTTGGGAATTTATCGTGTTTTTGAAAGTGGGATTGTAGCGCATTTTCGGCGCTCGAGTTTTATTTCGTCGCCGGCTGATATTTTATCCGTTGCCAGCTCTCTTGTTTACATTTTCTCGATGCAATCCCTCTCTCAAACTCATGTGGAGTTGCCTCTCCGTATCGCCACTCTGATGGACGCGCCTAGCGCTTGGGGTAATAGTAGATCCCTACTCTGCGATTATCTGACTTCGAGTAAATTGACTAGTTATTTTATCTTCCGACTATCTCTTGACTTTCTTTGACTTCAACTTTTAATTTTGACAAGTACTTTATTTCCGGACATGTCGCAGAGGTAGAGGTTGTGTTGTGTCGAGTCATTTGCCTATAGTTTATTTATTTGTCAATTTTTCCTTGAATTCGGAGGGCCAGATTGAGAGATCAAGATAACTCGTTATTATTTATTATTATTATTTAGCAAACTCATTCTTTTCAGGATTTAAATTAGAGCAGCATCTTGGACCCAGCCGCCTCCGCGGATGATATACTGAGTTATCAGTTGCTGTTCTGTCATTTATTATTCATTCGGAATTTGATTTTTGATTTTTATTCATTTTTGGAAAAAGGATCTGTTGCCCAATTATTGATTTTGACTTTTTTCTTTTGTTATTTAAGGCATTTTAAACCCTTTGGTTTAGTTCGCCATCTACCCTCTACCTAACGTTGCGGCTGTGGCCGACTTGCTACACTGTACCGCATTTGCTCCCGCGAGAGAGGGAGGAAACCACGGAAAACCTCCGTCGGTACAGTCGATTCCTCTATTAGGAATCTCCCGCTCGTCCAGAGACGAGGTGAGACGGACCCCACCAGAACCCGCCCCAGGCGAGCCCCTTAACCCCCTTTACCGGAAGTTAAGGGTCCCCCCAGTCGGGATCCGTAGCCCAGCCACCCTTTCGCGCCCCCAACCCCTATTTCCAGAAGTTAAAAAACCCGACCGGACTGGGATTCGAACCCACGACCTCCTAGTGGCCAAGCCGAACTAACGATTTAGCCACCGCGACCATTGGACGTCGGTAGGTTTTGAATTTGGACGTCGAGGGCTGCGTATTTTCGTTTCGTTTTTGGAGAGGGGCGAAATACGTCACATTGTATACAAACTGACAAGGGAAAAGAGTTTATGGTTAGCAATGTCCAAAAATTTTTCTCTAAAAAAATTCAATTTTGCATTGCGCGTAATCCTGACATAAAAGCCGCAATCGGGGAACATTTTAATCGGAGATTGAAGGAACGCATGTGGCGTTACTTTACACATAGTCGAACATATAAATATATGGATGTGTTGGAACAAATTGTCGACTCTTATAACAACTCGAGACATTCTTTAATAAAGATGGCGCCTGCGGCTGTTACTATCGATAATGCTCCATATGTACGGCGTAAGATACCAAATCGGTACAAGTCGGAGAAATTTCGTAAAGAAACCTTTAAATACGGAGTTGGGGACCATGTGCGCATCAGTCGAGCGAAAGGCATCTTTGAGAAAGGATATGAGACTAATTGGAATAAAGAAATATTCCGAATAACAAAAGCAGTCCTCAAACAATCATTATCAATATACGAGCTGAAAGATTCTTGGCAATAAACAAACGGACAAGGATGAAGTCACAGTTGAATGTGTCATACACTCTAAAGGAAAAGGAAAAAATAAATAAATTCTTCTTCATTGCGAGGGATATCCAGATAAATTTGATTCGTGGATACCTGCATCAGAGCTACACGTCATTGGAAAAAAATGAAAAACGAATTTTATGTGGTGTTCCCAAGCAACAGCAGTATGGGCTATCATCCCGATAATACAGCATTAAAATATACAATATTGCTCCCGAAACAAGTTGCGTTGGAAGGAGAATGGGTTGTGGGCCTGAGTGAAATACAGTTTCTTTGTAATTTTTTACATATACGTGATAGGAAAGATGCCTCTATCAACTTTGTTAGTAGCGGAAAAGACAATCAGGCCAAGGCAAATCTACCACAAACATTTTTTCTACGTACTGCGGTTTTCAAGGACCTGACGGATCTCGTGGGTTTCATGAGTAACTTCGCACCTTTGAAGGATCATATAAAATTTGAATATTCTAGCCAACAAGGCTTTGTTAAAATTGGGAGACATTGCACCTCCAAAACATGCAGTAACACGGTACATGCATTAGACTTTTTGGATGAATTGTCTGATATGTAAAGGTTTGAGAGGCGCATGCACAGTTTCACGAATGCAAAGCTGTATTGTGGATATCTACCTACCAGTCTGGCCAGGGGTTTACCTGAAAGCTTGTTCAACTATAGTGACCTTTGTGAACCTTATGTAACAGGTGATGTGCAGTCATCTCTTTTACGAGTGATGCCATTCAATGCTGCTGGTTATACATATGGAGCCACACACTGTGCTACTTTTTCACATCCTCACTATATTCCATTGATGAAATACTCATTTTGCACAATTGAAATAGGTATAAGGTGCAATCGTGGTGAAATGATACCATTCGAGTACGGATGTTTGAACGTGACACTTCATTTCCAGAGAATTGACTAACGAGCAAAATGAGTCCTTACATTGCATATTACGGAACCAGGCTGGTGGAGGATCAGTGGATAGATACAATCATTTCGGACGGGTCTATGTTGGGAGTCCATATCAACGGGGCCATGGAATTGGGGCTTTTCTGGGGGGCCTCTTTCGTCGAATTCTGCCCTTTCTCGGTAGTGCAGCTCGAGCAGTCGGTAAACAAGCTCTCAACGCGGGAATTAACGCTGTAGGCGATGTAGTGACAGACGGAAATCCCTTAAAGGTGGCGCTGGAGGATCGGCTAGCGGAGTCAGGATTAAATTTTTAAAAGGCAGGCACAGAAAAAAATTGGGTCCACGATGCATGGATCAGAATTTTAAAAAAAGCGTTAACGCCTCGTATCTCATAAGCTCAGTGAACGCGGGTTTGCTAAGACATCCACAACCAGGAAGAAAAATCAGACCCGGTCGCTCGCTCCCTCGTTGGGGTGTGACCGGTAGAGATTGGTGGAATTCGGTGTAACCCATTATGGGTCGAGCCAATAACTTCCCGACCGATTCCTCATTTTCTGTTCATTAGAAAAACAAGCAGGGGGCCGAGCCTATCCCACACAAGGCATGTGACCGTTACTTTGCGCGTTATTAGTCTTGACATTTCTTCATTTCTGCCAATTCTATTGGTAGTATGCTTCCGAATGGATCCGTTGCAATTCTATTTCAAAAAACTTCGATTGCAAGAGGAAAACACCATTCTCATGATAACCTTCCTTTGAAGTGGAAATGTGTAAAAATGAGGTTTTTACATTTGTTGATTTTTTTCTTTATTCTATTCCATCAATTTTCAGTGTTTCCATTTTTTCGAATCTCAGGAATTTCAAATGAAAAATAAATTGAAAAAATTGGTCTGGATTGTTGATCGCTCGTTTCGCTCGCTCCCATTGCTTTTCAACATGAGTGGGTTAACTTTAAAGTTGAAAAATTTTCAACTCCAAAATTTCTTAACTTTAAAGTTGACCCACTCCTAATTTTTCGAACTTTAATATCAAACCCATTTCAAAGGTTACCCACTTCAAAATTTTCTAAACTTCAAAGTTGACCCACTCCAAAATTTTCCAACTTTTTTTCCAACTCTTCCCTTTTTTCAAATCGTAAAATTCCAAAGTTTTTGTTAAAAAACTAAACAACCGCTGAGACGATTCCGCTGAAAATCTACTGAGAATCAATTCATGTGAAGAAACATCGATTACATGAAATTGATTCAAATCCCATCGTTATTTCACGGAGAATTGTCGAATTTCGATGAAATTAACGCTTTTTGACATTTTGCAGAAGTTTTATGCAAATATCTAAAAAACCGCTGAGTGGATTCTTCGCGTAAACTAATCAGTTCTAAGTTACATTAACACGCATCGATTGAGAAAAGAAATTTTCGAATCGCTCCATTCAGTCACAAGATATCGTTGGACAAAATTTCTGTCACACACACACACGCAGACATGTCTTCAAAATCGTATCAGGATGATTCGAGAGACCGAGAAATGTAAAGAAATCATGGAAATTTTACATTCGATTTTCGGTTCATTACAATAACTTCCTCCCTTCGGGTAGGGAACTTAATAAATAGAAGAGAAATATTCCAAAAAGTAAGAAAACAGGAAAAAAGTGAAGAAAAATAAATCCAAGAGGAAGACTCGCGATTTATACGATATTTTCAACTAACCATCATGTCGTTTTTACATTCACACTCTTCCGAGTACGTGAAATCGCAGTTCGATCTGTTTATTATACCCCCGACGCAGACAAGTATTGAAAATTCTCAATTTGTTTACTATACTCCTGTATCTACTCTATCGGATGACGCCCCAATCGAATTCATCGTTCCAGGCCATGGAGAAGAATACATCGATTTGGCACACACTATGATAAAAATTGGAGCGAAAATTTCAAGACCCGATGGCACTGATGGAGTGGAAGCTAGCCGAAAATTCGTTTGCCGAAAATAGGAAAGCAGTGGTTCTCACGCTCGACCGAGTTTCCACCCGTGGAAGATGANGGCACTGCGGCTGTTGAGGACGCCGTCGGTCCTGTGAATAATTTTTTGCATTCAATGTTTAACCAAGTGGATGTATATTTCAATCAAAAAGTTGTTATGCCGCCAAATAACCTCTACGCCTATAGAGCATATATTGAAACATTGCTAAACTATGGAGAAGATGCCAAGTCCTCGCATCTTGGAATGGCTCTATGGTCAACTGATACCTCTGGCGCTATGGATACCGCTGTAGTTATGGGCGCTGATGTGAAAACAAAATAAAGGCCTAATCTCTCGACAAGTATTTAGGAAAGGTGGAAGACCGTTTGATCTGCTGGGACATTTGGATTGTGACGTTTTCAATCAAGATAAATTTTTGATGAACGGTGTAGAGCTACGTGTTCGTCTTATCCGCGCAAAGGATGAATATTGTCTCATGGACGATACTACACTTAATTANGCGCATCTTGGAATAGCACTATGGTTAACTGATACCTCTTGTGCTATGGATACCGCTGTAGTTGTGGGCGCTGATGTGAAAAAAAATAATGGCTTAATCTCTCGACAAGTATTTACGAATGGTGGAAGACCGTTTGATCTGCTGGGACATTTGCATTGTGACGTTTTCAATCAAGATAAATTTTTGATGAACGGTGTAGAGCTACGTGTTCGTCCTATCCGCGCAAAGGATGAATATTGTCTTATGGACGATACTACACTTAATTATAAAGTAAATATTTTGGAGGGCTCATTAATTGTTCGATGCGTGAAACTCAGCCCTGGAATATTGATAGCTCACGGTAAAACGCTTGCAAAGACAACTGCAAAATATCCCTTGACGCGCTGAGGTTAAATCTTTTGTTCTGCATAATGGAATTATGGGAGAGACGATAGATAACGCAATTTTAGGGCAACTGCCTAAAAGAATTATACTTGGATTTGTTGACAATGCCAGTTTCAATGNGTGTAGAGCTACGTGTTCGTCCTATCCGCGCAAAGGATGAATATTGTCTTATGGACGATACTACACTTAATTATAAAGTAAATATTTTGGAGGGCTCATTAATTGTTCGATGCGTGAAACTCAGCCCTGGAATATTGATAGCTCACGGTAAAACGCTTGCAAAGACAACTGCAAAATATCCCTTGACGCGCTGAGGTTAAATCTTTTGTTCTGCATAATGGAATTATGGGAGAGACGATAGATAACGTAATATTAGGCCAACTGCCTAAAAGAATTATACTTGGATTTGTCGACAATGCCAGTTTCAATGGTGCGAGGAATAAGAATCCCTTCAGCTTCCAGAATTTCGGAATCAACTTTTTATGTCTGAATGTCAATGGACGCCAAGTACCTACGAAACCCCTACAACTGAGTTTTACCTCTGACGGGTGTCTAGATGTGGAAGCTTTCAATACCTTATTTGCTGGGACTGGAACGTATTTTAGTGACCATGGAAATAACATTTCTCATCTAGCATATTTCGACGGATTTTGTTTATTCGCCTTTGACCTGACTCCCGATTTATCTGCATGTTCTGCCGGTCATTGGAATCTCGTAAAGAGTGGGGGTGTTCGTATTGAAGTACGAGTCAATAAAGCAACGGAGCAAAATGTAAATTGTCTGTTATATGCTGAATACAATAATTTATTGGAAATTGATTCAACAAGACAAGTTATTGTCGACTACAGTGGCTGAAAAAGAATACTAAACTATTTAATAGAGGTTCACTACACAACTACGTTAGTTCTGTCTAAAAAGCTGATCAGTTGTCGCACCATAAACGTTTTCTACCCGGGTCACAAGGCCACGACAATTGTCCTGCGTACCATCGCCTTATGAATACACTTGACCTTCTGAAGGTACTACCGCATACCGATGCATCAATTGGATGCGTCTACCCTGCCGACCGTGTCCCCTGGACATGATGGCCCTGTGTCATCATCATCAACACCGATAACCGCAACCAAGCAGGAAGCCACTGGGTTGCCGTTTACCTCAGTTCAAATGGACAAGGAGAAGGGCAACGAAACCGGCCTTCGACACAAGAATCACTCAGCGCCTTACGCGAAATTGCCATGTATATGAATGGAGCCAGAAAAGATTCCAAGATATATCATCTGATGTTTGTGGCCAGCACTGCATTACTGTGCTTCACTGGTTATTCAGTGATCGTCCTTTCATAAACTATTTACTTCAGACACAAAACGTAACGACCGCATTATTATGGAAATGTTCAAAAAAATGACTCAGAACAGAAATTGTAATCGTAGAAATTTGAGTAAACTTTTTCAGAGCTTATCTGGCAAAAGTATTTTACATTGTAATCAACGTTCTACTAAAAAAAATTTATGTATCTCCATTAATTGATCAATAATAATAATGATGATAATAATAATAATAATAATCATCATCATCATCCTTTACATTCAAGAAAATCATATATCCTAGACAATAAGAATAATTTATGAATAAATGATTCATGGAATCCTATAAAGTGCACATTATATAGTTATTTCACTTTACCACGACCCATTTTCCGCCCACCATCCACTTCCTGTGACCCTTGGGCTCCA
Organism: Diachasma alloeum; assembly: GCF_001412515.2. Lineage (NCBI taxonomy): Eukaryota > Metazoa > Arthropoda > Insecta > Hymenoptera > Braconidae > Diachasma > Diachasma alloeum. The sequence goes on along the minus strand of NW_021681206.1, from coordinate 114,359 downwards.
ACTTTGAGGCCCTGCACCCCAGGGGGCCACCCAGCGCGCCGACGTCCTCTTCAAAAGATATGCCGCCAAGGGGGAAGGGGGGACGTGCACGTGCATTTCCTGGAAAAAGGGGGGAGGGAGCGTAGGAAATTGCCCAATCTCAGCCATTTACTACTTGACTCTATTGGCAAACCAAAAAAAAATCCAGCGACCCTCTAAACAATATGCCGACCATCAAGAAAACAAAATCATATATTATCCACATTTATATAATCAACTCACTTCCAAACTGGCTTGCCAACCTGATTCAGATGTCACATGAATGAATTTTCGAATTGACGACTGTTTGTCTCAACCAACTCCTATTGAGACATAAAGAGATGAACTAGTGGATTGGGCTGTTGGTCGCTCGCTCCCATTGCGGGTGAGTTGGTAGCGGATGTATTCATGTGGGTCTGACCCGTCGGACGGGTCGCACCAACAACTTCTCGATATTATTATTCCTCCCATTTTGACTAAAAGAATCCTTCTCAACTCTCAATACTCTGTTTATTTGTTCATGAGAAACCCTTGTTTTTAATTACATGATATTCATAACTATACTCACATCATTACATTGCCAGGGAGCATCGATTTCCGCACTGCTCGTAAAGTCATACTCGAGCGACATTTTGGTAAACACAGTTCTCACTTCATAATTTTATCAAAGCACACGCTGGTTCGACACAGTCGGTGTACATGCGGGAAGTAGACGCAAGAACTTGGTCAATCAAAAGATGTCGCGTTCATGAGAAATGTGTCGCATTTTCATGAGACGAAGTACACCACTGATCTCCGCATTTGTTTTCATATAATATTTTTCTTAACTCGAAATACGATAAGATTTCTAGTATTGATAGTTAATATTAACATCGGAGTGATATAAATAATGAGAAATTTGTAAAAACAATACACTTTCTTAGCAACTAACTTCAGATGAGTTAGTGACCAATTAGTAGATGCGCCAGTCGATAACGATGTATTCCAATCGGAATTTTTTTATTTCTCATTTATTGATAGAAAAACGGCAATTTTTGGAAGGAATCGAAGAGAAGTATGAAATTTTCTTCATTATAATCGTTCTATATGTGATTTTCATGAGATTAAGCTTTCTTAATCTCAAAAAAAGTAAAGTGTTCTCAAGTAAAGTGTTCGTTGCTTTTTTGTCATTTTGACATTTTCTTTCCGGGAAAACTCGAAAACCACTAAACAGATATCAGCCAAAATCTAATCCGCTCTAATTTGAATGAAAACCTATCGATTGAAAAAAAAAGTCAAATCGGACAATTCGTTCACGAGAAAACGTTGACCAAAATTTTGACCATGTACATACCTAGTAACACATTTTGTTTAAAATTGTCTAGGAACATCGAAAAGACCTTGAAACATGGAGATTTGATGAAAAATCGATTTTTGATTTTCGGGGCCATTACAATAACTTCCCTGCCGGGAAGTTCATACGAAAACAACAGAAATCACTTCCACTTGATATTTTATTCACACTTACCACAATTTAATATGAATGAATGCACTTTAATTTACTTAGATTGGATATTGCACCACAAATCACCGCATTCAGTTTTAAAAAATGACTAATGCTAATACGAAGTTGGCGCTTTACATTTCCATGCCCGATCTTCTTCTTCCCATTCATTCGAATTTCCGGAGTATTTCAGCATTGTGATTTAATTTATACATTACGAAATATCTTGTAAGGGTATTTTCCCGGGTTGTTCACCCAGGAAAAATCCAAACTACTTTTTAGCCGTCTCTATCACTCAATAGTCGGGCGCCAGCCGAACCTTCACGGGAGGTTCGACGAAAACCGGCCTCTGAAGCAAACTCGTCCACTCAGAGTACTTTTTGGCTGGACAAGGGATTGCCTAGCTAACATCAGCGTGATACGGTAGAGTGGGCGAGGTCCACCAGGAGTATTACCACCATATCCTCACGAGCCTTTGCAAGCCGTGTATTATACCTTGCGGCATAACTCTCCATAATGAATTAAATCCATGACCTCCTGGAGAATCTTTCGACTCTGCTAGTGTTCATTCTCCCCCCGAGTCTTTCGACTCGGGGGAGTTTTTCAGAGCTAAATGCGAATCAGCCGGGACTCCTCAGAGCCTGGGACGCCGAGAGGCTGATCCGACCAAAGTGGAACACTGTTACCCACTTCACGACCACCCACACTCTCGGCCACCAGTTACCGCTTCGGTCATCGCTCGTCACCGCCTCCGGGTACTCAAATGTCGGCACATGGTCGGGTCGACAGGAGGACGATCTCTACTCCAGACCCACGGGCCCATATGCTCGGTATTTGTTTCGCCGAGCCGGGTGACACCGGAAACAACAAAGTCGTCATCTCGTGTGCCGAAATAACTCCTTTTTTTACTAGTGGGGGATGCAGGAGCATCCCCCTACGCTCGCCGCCAACGGTTATTCACCGAGGCGACGTGGAGTCCGGAACTCCTTATCCTGGCTTCTTCAGCCATTCNCGATAGTCTAGTAACGCCCTCCAGACCTCCAGGGGTCGCGGTTTCACCCATAACCGCTATGCCTTAGGTCTTTCATTGGTTTGTGGTTTATCTCACCTAGTCCCGGCTTTCTTCAGCCGCTTCTAGGTGTCACTACTTATCTCTCTTCAACAATTTTGAGAGTTCACTTATCTTTTTAAGGGGATTTCAACCCGTAACGAGAAAATCTCGTTACAATCTTCTGTCGTGGCAGTTAATATTTGACAATAGTTTCAATAATTAATTTACATAAAAGCTTCACTAAAATGTTTCAAAGAAGTTCTTTTTTGAGTACTTGAAATTTTTTGTGAAAATCAATGAGAACTGTGCGTTTCAGTTCGATTTTTTATAGCTTGAATGGGGATGAGGAGAGGTGTTCAGATGATGGAAATACTCTCTGTCCATTTTTACCTTAGTTCGAGAAGATAGTCAGGATTTCGGTCATAATGAGGGTAAGTCATATGAACACAATGAGGGTCAGATCAGGGACAGATAAGGGTCAGATTAAAGTCAAATAAGGGCCATATGAAGATCAGGTAAGGGTCAAAAATAGGGCCAGCAATAGGGGCGTCCCCTAAATTTTCTCACACTGAAAGATTTTTTTATTATAGAGAGATATTTTCTCCTCTGAAAAAAATTTGATTTCTCCTTTAAAATCATTAGAAAAAACTTGGAAAGGTGACAATTAGGATTACAGATAAGGGTCAGAATGAGGATTACAGATAAGGGTCACAATTCGGATCACAGATAAGGTTTGGAATTGGGGCCACAGGTAAGGGTCAGAATCTAGGTCACAGTGAGGGTGCGAAACTGGGTCACGGTGAGGGTCAGAATCTGGGTCCCCGACAAAGGTCAGAAGCTGGGTCACAGTGAAGGTCAGAATCTCGGTCACTGACAAGGGTCAGAATCTGGGTCACAGTAAGGGTCAGAAACTGGGGCGTCCCCTTAATTTTCTCACACTTCTCGCACAGAATGTATGTTATCGCTTTTTCTCATCGAGTGGAGGATACTATAGGAATGACTTGAATCTGTGTACCATGGGTCAAATAATAGAACACAATGCCAACATCACATTACAACAATCACCAGGAGGTTCTTTATCACAGTGTTCGTTATAAGAAACTCTTCAGTAATCACCTACCACAGTAACTGTAAATAATAAAATAGCGTGTGTAAATTGAACACCTACCTTTCGCCAAATTATTGCAGGGTAACACAATTGACATGAATACGTGAAAATAATTCCTGTCAATGGCAAGCTGTATACTTATATCACCAAAGTGGCGGAAATTGAACAGAATTAATTTTATAATTTCCCCATTTCCACTGTAAACTTCTGCACATTCATATTCATCTACATTCACAAATTAGATATCAACGGAAAATCTAATCCGATTGGAATGCCGGAAAATTCTCAACTGGTCGGACTGCGAAAGATTCGAAACAATAATCATACACTCTGTGTGATATTCGGTGGTTACAATATTCCCGCATTGCATATTTATTTCCACCTGCCATTTTCGAATGCGGAACTTATATTTCTACTACACCACGCGAGTTGATCAGCATCTCGTGCTCAAAAATTCGGTTAATCTGCCTCCGAGGTGTATGTGGATTAATTATCGATGGAACATTTGGTCTGTGCACTATCGTATTGTATACAATTTTCGACCACACTGAGAAAAAAATTTCTCATATCTGAAACATATTTTCTTGAGAAAAGTAATTTTTCTTCAACTGTTTAATTCTCCCAGGCATCTGAACTCACGTAGCCCGAGAAAGGTCTCATGCTTTAACATATTCTCGTTCTCAAGTATGATTTTGTTGGAAATGAACTCACTAAAATCGCGTATAAGAGCCGTCAATTTTCAAGTGATTATTGTTTTCTTGATTTTTTTTGTTATGCAGTTGCAATATTTCGATATGTAATACATTCATGATATAATGCGCAACGATAGTGCTGACTAAGAATTCATTCGAGTTCCGTGAACCGCAAGCATTCTGAGATTTAAACCATTGAAAATAATTTACTTCTCTCAAGTGAATATACTCTACATATCAGAAAATTTTTCTCTCAGTCCATTCAGTTTTCAGAAATCTGAGTGAGAAACCCAGACCTAGAAGCCTGCCATAAATTACTGACTAAGAATTCTAGAAGATTCTATAAGTTTCCAGTATGTTGAGGGCCAGTACTACAGGTTTCGGCTAAAGTTAACTGGGAATTAGGGAAAGGGACAGTAGGTAGGCAAACCCATGAGAGCGAGAGAAATCTCTTGTGGATTTGCCTACCTAGTGTCTATTGTCCTAACCCGTGCTTAACTTCACTGAGACTTGTAGTACTGAGCCTTAGAACGCTTTGGATCAGTACCTAGACATGTCCACGTTGAAATTCGCCGGGTGTATAGCTAAATACAGCCGCCGCCTACTTTTGACAATAATTTCGATTAACAAAAAAGATTCACTTTTCTAAACTTCATTTTAACATGGTTAGATGAAGATTTAACTTTGCCAAAAATTGTCACCTTCTATTTCATGTTTTTTATTGAATAACGTGAAAAAAACTCTCACTTCTTGCCTGCGCCATAATGAAAAAAATTAAATTGACAAATTTTGGATTTTTTTTTCTACAAATTCACTTATAATTTCATTTCATTCCATTTATTGAGCCTCGTTAATAAATGACAATACTTCCAAGTTATTTTACATATTATGCTAGTATATTCAATTAATATTTGTTCATATATTCTATTCATTTCTAGATTGCAGCAATTCTCAAAAATCCTGGTATTCAATTTCCTCTGCCTCTTCCTCTTCTGCCTGAGTGAAGCGTGGCCACACAGCTACTTCAGTTAAATATCTATTGGAACTCGATGAAAATTCTGTTGGAATTCCATTAGAATTTCATGGTCACCGCATGGTTAATTATTGGTGAATTTAATGAATAAAGGGCTAAAAACACTCCCAATAATTTTGACATTTTGTCAGATATTTGGTATTGATTTGGACTAACTCTGTGCAAAATTTCAGCACGATCGGTCCATTAGATTTTGAGTTTGTTTTCCATCGTGAATGTCGATTCTCAGGCTCTCTAGTTTCTTGTGAGCATCGAGCAAATCTCTAAAATTTCTGCCGTTTACCCTCTTCTCCATGGATCCCGAAAACTACTCGAGGTTGCGACATTTCTCATGTAGATAGGTAGGACAATTGAAACTCGATCAGGTAGATCAGAGACGATCCACAATGCTCGAGGAATTATTTTCTGTTTTTAGCTTTACAGTGACGACAATGATTCTATCGTTCGTGAACGCATACATAACTATCCCTGGGAATGGCCCATCACAAAGGGTGAGTATAGAGATCAGTCTCTATACTAACTGGATGGCTGGTCCCCTGACGCGCGGTTGAGGTAAATTGAAGGGTCACTCAGCGCCCTTATTACCGGACAGGGTACTAAGTTTAGCGTTAGTGCGCATGTGGGGCTCTGATGGTGCGGATGGGGCGTGATCATTTTACCATTTTACCAGGATTGAGAAATGTCCTTCATATTTTACTATTTCAATACTGTACGAAATTTAAAATAAAATATACATTGTTTATCTCATTGACGTACCATATGTATTTGGAGACGAAAAGCAAATATGAGGATTGGAGATTGCTCAAGTCTATTATATTTCAATAGATTTTTTCGGAAAATGCAAACAACATAATGCTATCATACTGCTTCAGTCTGAAATTTACGAGACCCATATTCTGTATCCACTTTGGTTTTAATTTTTCATCTTTTAGAAACCTTTGCAAGAGAAAAAATAACAATATATGTGAATTAAAGTTTTAAATTGAGTATTCCCCCCATCGGAATCTCGGCCAATAGGAGGGCCGCATTTGATGTCACGTGGTACAACCTACACGGTTTTATATCGGTAAAACTCGGTAAAACCACGGCACGTTGCTGAGGGACAATAAACAAAATAATTGAAATGCGAAAGTGTAGGTTGTACCACATTGACATCAAATGCTGCTTTCCAGTGACCGAAATTCCGATGGAGGAAATACTCCTCCAAATACCTCTCGAGTTTCATAATGCATCGGGTATTTCCCTCAACCTTTCCTGTAAACAAACGATCATGTCGAGTTTGTAGGAAAATCCCTCGCGCTTCGCGTTCGGCATTTTTAAACTTACAAAACTTGACACTCTCGTTTGTTTGCAACGAAGCTATCGAGAAATACCCGATCATTTTCAAGCTCTCGTGGCATTACTACTGAAAAAAGTAATATGCTGCGCATTTTATCATTCGAAGTTCCGTTGAGGTTGACTTTTTAACGATCTCAAACACTTACTCGTGAAATGATAAGTCTTTGCAGTCTCTTTTTCGTTTTCGGCAAAAGACACACTGCACCATTGTGTTTGCGGGTTCCTTCGTCGCAGAAAACAAATAATAAAATAAAGCAAGGCTAATTCATACATGCTCCAAAAATTACTTTGTGGTTATGGAAGAATGGTAAAATTACCATCCCCACAATTTTACGAGAATATTGACGCACGCGCATTGAGGTCCTGATTAGTACCCTGTCCGGTAATAGCGGCGCTGGGTGAGCCTTCAATTCGACTCAACTCCGACTTACTGGGCCCGTAAGGATAGACCATCCAGTTAGTATAGAGATCAGTGGGTGAGATCCTTGTCTTCACGTCAACAGTCGTCGATTATTACGGCCCATCTCTTGCATACTGTAAGACGTATTTTTAAGTGAATATCTTACGATTTTCTAAAAAAAAACTATGCAAAAATTATCCTACTGTTTATTAGGTGTACAAATAAGTTTTAGGACACTTCGATTCCGTGTCATGAAAGTAATTCAAAGTTACCGCTTATATATTGTTGAAAAGTGGCTCCAGCTACTGGTCCTCGTTACCTGTACTACGTTCTACCTCATTACCATTAACCTACATTACCATGTGCCTTGATAAACTATGTTACCATATAGCGATACTGTTAAGATGGAGACGAGACCGTGCGCATGCGCAGCTCTCGTCTCGACACGTTGAGGCGTGGGGTGGCTCATTCGTGTTCCACAACGATGAGACGCAGGACGAGTCTGACGTGTGCATTAATAAACCTTCGTTAATCTACAACTGTGTTATACTTATTGTGTTCTATCTCCTAACCATCTATCAGGTTATGGGCCCAGGCACGCTTCCACTGTGCAGTGAAACAAAAAATTATAAAATAAAAAGGAAAAGTGATGTCGGACGTGGAATTAAGTAAGTAAAGAATATCCAATTAAAATTAAGGGATTGCATCATCTCGGTGGGAACAACGGGGAGACCGAGCACAAAAATGGCCGACATCCGTGGAATACTGACGCGTCCGAAATAATTTAATCTAGAAGCTGAAATTGGAGATTATTATTTTAAATAAATAAAAAGGGCAAATGAAGTATCAAAAAAAAGAAAAAACAATAATAATCTAGTTTTTTGTGAATTTGGGATGAGTTGAAGGAATAGCGGAATTCTAAAGAATTAATAAGTTTTTAAGGGAACTAGATGCGGGACGCGTAATAAAGGGGGGTTTGGTTGATGCGGTGAGTGCGTCGCCGGCATGGCGCGCGCGCAGTAATATATAAAATAGAAACCGCTGGAATGGAGACGCGCATTAACACATAAAAATAATTCTCATGCATGAGTGGATGAGTCCCAACCAAACCCGACGAGGAAAATAAATTAATAACGAGAAATTCTCCACTGGTTGGAAATCGAAATCCAATTAGTAAATAATTAATAATTATCACAGGTGACGACCTGGGGAAGTTGTGGGAAACCCTCACTTCAATATTTGGATTTGATGACTTCCACAGAGGAGAGGACGTAGTCCTGGAAGTATTGGATGAGTCATTGTTAATGAAAGCAGACAAACTTAAATACAAGCTTGGTGAGTCACAAATGAAAAGGGCTCGGTGAGAGGTCTGGATGAGAAATAAATGAGAAATGCATGCGATTGAGTGCTAGTGAAGATATTGGCTAGCAAATATCAACACATTTAATTTAGCACCAATAATTCAAATAAAATACTAGTTATAAAATAAATATATATATATNTTAATTTAGCACCAATAATTCAAATAAAATACTAGTTATGAAATAAATATATATATATATTTATGAATGTAGATTCTTAATTATATCCGGAATCGGGATGTTCCACTAAGTTGATTAGCGGAGGAAAATTGATCGTTCAATATCAGAAACTAATCGACTTTTTTAGCACAAATTAGTATTTGTGTACAATTCTCATTTGTGTTCAAAGCTCTAATGCCAGTAAATTTGAGTACGATAACTGGCAGCGGAGCAAAGGATATAACATTTATAAAACTTACCAATAAATAATCATAAACTAAAATTTCCCAACAGGTAAAAACATGATGGTAGATGGGCAATGGGAAGCACTGATAAAGTGGTATGAGGACAAGCTCTTAATAAACACACCACCCATCATGCCTAAAGTTTATGAGGAACATCCTATAGCTATTATTGAGGTCAGTAAGGAAAGAGTTGACGAGGAGAGTGAGGACGAGGAAAAGGGTAAGAACGACGAGGTCCAAAGGGATGAGAAGACGAATACAGGTCAGACGGCCGGACGAGTGGATGAGCAAAATGCAATAATAGCTAACACTCTCAAATCAGGTAATTCAAAACCCCAAATTGAAAAAAAACAAAATTGAACATATAGAAACGAAAGTTACGATAAAATCACCTGTAAAAGTTCACTCAAATGATCTGACGAAAACTAAAATTAATGAGAAACAAAATGCATTTCCAGTACAAGACAGACTTGAACAAGTATGTGCAAAACTGGATTCGGTCACCAATGTACTTCTAAAAATAACTAAATTACAAACTAACACGGGTACATTTTTAATGGAAGCGATAAAAGAAGTTAAAAAGGAAGTACAGGTGGGACGGAATGAGAGAGAGGATAGAATTCAGAACATTGAAGAGAATATGGAGAAGTTGTTGACTTGGGCTGACGATCAGGACGAGAAGGTAAGCGAAGAGACTGATCAACCCAAAAAGGGCGATGAGAATGATATGGATAAGGAACTGAATGAAAGAATTCAGGAGTTGTTTAAAAGAAAAGAAATGTACCAAAAAGATGAAAATACCAAAACCAGCAATGCTGAATTGGTTAATGAAGCAATTAAATACAATCTGTTAGACAAGGGGCCATCAGTAAAACGTGATTATAAACTTGATAAAAATACTAGGTATGAACATTTTCATGACTACTTTTACTCAGAAGTAAGATCTCATAAACTCTCACACATTATTGACAGTAAAGTTAAATTCAATGGTGATCCGAAGATTCTGGATGAGCATAAATTCAAAGTGAGAGATATTTTGATAAATCACATTGATAAAGAATATCATGTTAAAGTTGTAACAATTCAAGATCCAGTAGCAATTTTAAACAAACTCAAAGGAATTAAGAAATATGAAAATAATATCTTTTCGGCTACTGTAAGACTGGAAATAACCAGTATGAGATACGATAAAAATAAATCAACTGCTGTAAACTTTAGCAATAAATTTGAAGAAGCTATTCGTAATTATGAAAATTCACCTGATGCTACCCCGTTGTCTGAGGAAGAGAAAAGAGACGCATTCAACAATGCAATTATTAAGTCAGTACCAATGGTACAACTATTACAGTCAACAGCAAAAATTAAAAACGAACCTCCTCTGACGTATGACCAATTAACTACTGTTATGAGACAGGAAGAGGCAATAAGGAAACAGGACGAGCCAAGTAGCACAGAGGTGAGAACAGCAAATCTGGCATCCAAAGATACTAGATGCTACGAGTGTGGCGGATTCGGTCACCTCGGACGAGAATGCCCTGGACGCGGACAAGGGAAATTGTGCTATTTGTGCAAAGAGTTCGGTCATACCAGACGAGAATGTCCGAAATCAGGTGAGACTTTTAAACCAAGAAACTATACTAGAAATATCAGTTCGAGGGGACGAGGTTTTCGTGGATCTGGGAGAACATATAATTCGTTGAAAAGAAAATCAAACGGTCAGATTGAAACTGGGAATTCTAAAAGGGGTAAATTTTACAATCAAACAAGCAGAGGAAATTTCAAGTATACTAAACCCAGAACTACTCCTAAAGTCAGTCAGGAAGAATCAGGGAAATCTTCAACATCTGACAACAAAGAAAAGTGTAAGTCAATAATGAAAAATTCAATAAATAAGTCACGCGAGGGTCAGGCAATGTGTGGGCGAGAGTGATCAGAGAAGCAAATTTATCACTAAGTTTCTAGCACACTCCGGTGCCACAGAGCACTTAACAAACTCAAAATTAATATTCAAATCTATTGACGAGCAAACTAAAGGAGTAATTAAATGCGCTAATAAAAATGAAAACGCGGACTTGAAAACGGAGGGAGTCGGTCAGGTGGAAATCCAATTGTTAAATGGCAAGAAATTTGTGATAGACGAGGTTATATTTGCAGATGCTCTTCAAGCCAACTTATTGTCATTAAGACGCTTCGCTGAAATGGGACTTGGGATTTATCTGGATGACAAAAGAATTGACATATTTAATCCAGAGTCGAATGAATTGTTTATCTCTGGAGTATATGAGAAGCCATATTGGATTGTTGATTTAGAAATAAATAAATTTAGTGATGTCAATAAACAATTTCAGAAAAATACAATCAGACGAGTTATAGCTAATATGGTGGGAGGTCAGACAGAGATAAGAAAATACATGACTCGTAGTGTCACGGCAAGGCTTGACGAGGTAGCTTCAGACAAGGAAAATCAAATTGAAAGTAACGAACAAATTGTAGAATCAGTAACTGACGAGTTAGAAAATGGACAATCCGAAATAGAACAAAAAGAAGTAATTTTCAATAAAGAAAACTCAAAAACAACTACTGATCCAATTATGATATCAAACTTTGACTTTTCAATCTGCGACAGAAAAATAAATAATGCAGATGAAGCCAGAAACTGCGAAAGTGACGAGAAAGTTGATATGTTTGTGACAGAAAATGATAAAATTAAAAACATAAATCAAAAAGCATTGCTGTGGCACACGAGGTTTGGTCATGCCTCGATAGCATATCTAAAGGCCATACAATCTAAATTTCCAAATAACAAAGAATTAAGAGAAGTAGTATTTGACGAGTTCCTAATGGATTGTGAGGTTTGCTTAGTATCTAAATTCAACAGATTACCATTCTCAAAGATAAGGAGTCGAGCCACTGAACCTTTACAAATTATACACTCGGACGTAATGGGGCCAATATCTCCAATTACATATCCGAAAGGATACAGGTTCATATCAGTCTTCATTGATGATAAATCGAGATTTGCTATGGCATACCCGATGAAAGCGAAAAGCGAAACAGGTCAGTGTTTTGAAATGTTTGTCAGGAGTTGTAGGAATTTGTTAGGTTACGACGCGAAAGTCTGTTATCTTAGGTCTGATCAAGGTACAGAATTTACCGGAGGACATACGGTTGAAGTATTAAAAAGTTTAGGTGCGGAATTACAATTAGGAAGTCCAGACACTCCTGAACATAATGGTGTCTCAGAAAGATACAATCAGACAATCCAGAAGAAGGTCCGTACGTACATATTTGACGCGAAACTACCCGAAAATATGTGGGATCTGGCTCTGTCTGCTGCGGTATATGCGTACAATCGAACCCCTCACAAATCTAATGATATGAAAACGCCATTAGAAGAGTTTGCACCCACACACAGCTATGATATTAATCAAATAAAAAGATTCGGTTGCTTGGCATATATGAAAGTTCAGAGAAAAGTAGGACCTAAATTCAGGGCAATGGGTGTAAGGGGTATTCTAGTTGGCTACACACCCACAGGGTACATATTGCTAAAACCCGAAGAGGGTAAATTCTATGAAAGTAGACATGTCAGGTTTAATGAGAAAAAGGTCTATGGTGATAGATACAAGAGGGGCGAAATCAGAGATATCCCGGAGGTTCAAGAGACAGTAAATAAAGAGGATTGGTTTGTAAGCATAGATAAGAGTTCTGTAGACCGTGAAGAGACATTAAAATCGGAGGGAGTTGTGAAGAGGAAAAGAGGCAGGCCAAGAAAGGAAACTCCAACAACAGAATCAAAAGAAATCAATAAAACCCCTAGTGATTTAGTGCGGGATTCAAATCTTACAACGCTACCAATTGACGCGAACTTAACCTCCGGATTATTTCTGGCATGTTTATCACAGGGTGAGGGTGAGTTAGGTCTGGGCAATTCTACTGATGAGGTTTGTCATGCTCTTCTAGCTAAAATCAATAAGGATCCAATCAATTTTAAAGAAGCAATGCAAGATACAGAGAAGAATAACTGGACAGAAGCGATAAATGAGGAATTAAATTCCATGAGTAAAAACGAAGTTTGGAAAATCGTAGACAGACCGATCTCCAATCAAAATGGTCAGAAAGCTAATATAATTGACTCGAGGTGGATTTTTAAACGCAAGTTAGAAGCAACAGGGAAGACTCGTTATAAAGCTAGGTTGGTTATTCGAGGTTTTAAAGACTTAAACGTATACGAACTGAGAGAAACCTATGCTCCAGTATCTAGAATTAATCTGGTTAGGGCAGTCTTCGCGATTATTAATAAGTATGACTTGGATACATGTCAATTAGACGTTAAAACAGCATTCTTAAATGGAGAAATTGACGAGGAAATTTATATGGAAATCCCTGAAGGGACTCCACATTCTGACTTAGACAGAGATACTAAAGTATGTAAACTAGAAAAGGCCCTCTATGGACTTCGAATAAGTCCCAAGCGTTGGAATAAGAAATTTACAGAAATAGCTTTCAGAGTAGGGCTAGTAAACTCGGATTTGGAGCCCTGTTTGTTTACTTGGAGTCATGAGGATGGGTTCTTAATTCTGTTACTGTATGTGGATGATATTATTATGGCTAGTAATGATAAGATCAAGTTGGAAGAGGTTAAAACAGCCTTGAGTTCAGCATTTGAAATGACTATCCTGGGTGAGCCAAAAGAATTCTTAAACATCTCGATCAAAAGAGATAGAGAAAACAGGATATTAAAGTTGAGTCAGGAAAAATATATTCAGAAGTTATTGATTAAATATGGATTTGAAGATTCACATCCTCAAAGAACTCCAATGTTAACTACACAGGCATCTAATCAGGAACGTAAACTGAGAGAGTCTGATCTTGCAGGAGAAGTTTACAGTGTGAAAATGAATTGTCCATACCGAGAAGTAGTAGGTAGCTTGTTATATCTAGCAGGAACAACAAGACCTGACATTTCCTATGCGGTCAATGTATTGAGCAGACACCAGGTGAATCCGACAGATGAAGATTGGAAAATGGTGAAAAGAGTACTAAGGTATTTAAAAGGTACCACTGCCCTAGGTTTGAGATATGCTGGTGAGACTGACGTAATAGAAGCATATTCGGACGCTAGCTTTGCTGATTGCAAGGAATCATTGACTACATGTGGTTATGTAATTAAACTGTTTGGTGATTCGATCATTTTGAGAACTCACAAACAGTCATATGTAGCTTTATCGACGTGCCAAGCTGAATATGTAGCGATGAGCGAAGCGAGCCAAGAAATGTTGTCCATGTACAACTCTCTAAAATTAATACTAACACCCCAACTGCCTATGACATTATGGTGCGATAATAAGGCAGCGACGAGTAGTACTGAAATCAGTGGGGGAAATAAATTGAGACACATAATAGATGTCAAAGCACACCATATTAAAGAGTGTGTGAAACTCAATTTCATCAAAGTTAACTGGATTAGTTCTAGAGATCAATTGGCTGACGTGTTTACAAAACCTCTGGCGTTTGAGCTACACAAACGACAAGTTGACAAAATATTGAATGTAAATATCTAATCTTATGTTTTATTGTTTGTTTAGGAAAGAAAAATAATTAAAGATCAAAGCACTGTATTAAAGGACTCAGCAGTAGTTGGGAGGGAGTGTTGAAAAGTGGCTCCAGCTACTGGTCCTCGTTACCTGTACTACGTTCTACCTCATTACCATTAACCTACATTACCATGTGCCTTGATAAACTATGTTACCATATAGCGATTCTGTTAAGATGAAGACGAGACCGTACGCATGCGCAGCTCTCGTCTCGACACGTTGAGGCGTGGGGTGGCTCATTCGTGTTCCACAACGACTAGACGCAGGACGAGTCTGACGTGTGCATTAATAAACCTTCGTTAATCTACAACTGTGTTATACTTATTGTGTTCTATTTCCTAACCATCTATCATATATGATATGGTGGGGTTTGTTATGTAGTATCAAAACATAAGGGAGTCATAAACATAACCTTAAATTCTGTGAATAAAACATGCAGACCGATAAGCTATTTATTAGACACTGCATTCGCTATGAATTCCATCAAGGAAAAACTGTTAGGAAAGCCTGTCAATCGATGTGTTCTGTTCTTGGGGACAACATTGTATCTAAAAGTACATATGAGTATTCGTATAAGCGATTTAAAGAAGGTGATTTCGACGTTAGTGACCGTGAACGTATCGGGGCCCCTGTAAGGGTGGCTGACCAGGAACTGCAAGCGTTGCTGGATGAAAACTCTTGCCAGATGGAAAAACAACTTGCAAAACAGCTTGGAGTAACTCAACAGACCGTTTCCTATCGCTTAAACGCAATGGGAAAGATTCGAAAAGGAACAAAGTGGGTGCCACACTTTTTGACTCAAGAAAATAAAGATAGCCGACTTGACATATGTCTGAATCTTCATAATAAGCAACATAGAAAGTCTTTTTTGTGGAAAATTGTGACTGGCGATGAAACGTGGATTTATTTTGATAATCCAAAACGTAAATATCATTGGGTTAACCCCGGCGAGCCGACAACATCGACACCGAAGCGCAATATTCACTGTAAGAAGATTATGCTGTGTATATGGTGGGATATGAAAGGCGTAGTGCATTATGAACTTTTGATCGCCGATCGCTAGGGTCAACAATTAATAAGATTGAACCAAGAAATTGAACAAAAACGTCCATTTACTGGCAAAGGAAAACGTCCAGTAAAATTGCTCCATGACAACGCCAGGCCTCATGTGGGTAAACCGGTAAAAGATATGTTAATGGCTCTTGGATGGGAAGTTGTGCCATACCCGACGTATTCACCAGAGTTAGCTCCAACTGATTTTCACTTGTTTTGGAAGATGCAAAACGAATTGACTGATGTGCAATTCAAAACATTTGAAGAAGTGCAAAAATGGGTCGATAATTTCCTCGCCTCGCAAGATGAAACTTTCTTTGTGGAAGGCATCCGTGAATTACCTAACAGATGGCTGAAGGTCATTCAAAATGATGAAGATTATTTTGATGAATAAATGTAGTTTACTTTTTTTCGAACATGGATTTTAAATGTTTTGCAAAGTGTCCTAAAACTTATTTGTACACCTAATAATAAAAGTTCTCACACCGGCAGGGTATTAATTGTTTTGTACCTGTCTGAAGATCATGGGGACGAATAGAACTGACTTTTTACCAAACGGGTTCGGTAAAAATCGTTCTCCGTTATAGAAAAATTATACCAAAAATTAAAACAATTATTCACGTTCACTGGGGTAATTTTTGATTGAATGCACGGTAAATTGTACAGTTTCGGTACAAATCACCCTCAAGTTTAGTAAATTTTAAGGTGAAAAAGTACTGGAAATTCAGGTTGCTCCCCGATTATTTGGCTGATACGTTAATTTTTCTCCAACTTTTATCGCCGTGTGGGCTTATCATTGGAATGAACTTTCCATTGAATAAACACAATTCCATTGAATAAAAATAAAATACTTTCCTTGCTGTACCTTTTTTTCTTAGCTTGATCTCCAATCGTGATTTTAGCCTGGTTTAGGGGCTGCCTCTTCGTGGCCCTTAGTGCTTCCCTCCCGGCTAGGTTTTTCTTCTGTCCTCACAATGTTTCCTCTTGCTCCAAAAGCTCCAAAAACTCCTATAACCTCCTCCGGTTCTTCTTCGACAGCACTTTTCCACCATTGAACTATGTTTCACACGTTTCACTCATTGTATCACATTCTGTTTTAACCAAAAATTTGACTTTTCACAACTTGAATCAACACGTGGCTCCAATTCCATTGACATGTCATAGAGACAACTTCAACCTAAGCAAAACCGAAACGGAACATCACGGCCCTCATAACTTATGAGGGTCAGAATAAAGGTCACGACGGTTATAATGAGGGTCAGAATAAAGGTCACAATAGTTAGATTAAGGGTCACAAGGATCATTTTACGAGTCACGAGGGTCAGACTAAGGGTTACAAGGGTCAGTATAAGGATCCAAACAAGGGTCATGATGGTCAAAATAACGGTCAGAAATGAAGGGTCGGAAATAAGAGTCAAGAAGGCTATAATGTGGGTCAGAATAATTCGATTGGCTTAGATTTCAGCATTTTCAAACATTTGCGTCAAAATTTTGCTGAATTCAAATCGTTTCCCTATAGCAGCTTGTGTAAGCCATTGGTGGGAAGTGATTTTATAAGAATGAAGTTTGAGGAAATGTTTAATTATCAAACGTAGGGTCTCTCGGTTCAATGCTAACTTCGCAGCCGCCTTGCGTAGTGAATCAGTTGGATGCTTTTTGAAATGTTTTTCCACCTTGTTCACTACTTCTTCCGTCGCTACTCTATAAGATGGACACGGAAGATCATGGCAATCATCCTGTAGGGTGCCATAGCTAATAAAATTATCAATTACCCTACAAAAAAGAACACGTTGACTCAAAAAATTTATTGGGGACTAACTTAAAAAAAAATCGTACAGGAGAACTAAAAAATTCCTACCGTTTGAGAGTGGTTTCACTTCCAATGTTGTGACTACCAAACTTACTACGAAAGCCTCTATACGCATTTGTGTAATTTTTTCCTCGGGAATAATAGCACTTAATGCGATACACTTTTTCTTCGACAGTAAGCTCACTCATTTTGGAGAATATGAACTAGACCCCGGAGTGTCCCAACAGAATTTGCCAGACTCCAACCGGTTTTAACCTACAACAGCCCGATCCCTGGTGACAAAGTGGAGAAGGAAATATAGGAGAAAAGTTTTCACCTATTCCCATTTGTCGCCCTGTATAACAAACAAATGCCAACTTAGTAACAGAGTAACGTATCTGAAGGGTTTTTGTGGTGGTAGAGTCAATAATTATACACAGAATTATCATAAACAAGTTAAAGTATTTATTCGTAACTCTCTCTTTCTCAAAGGTTAACACACAAGTGATAAACTATACTCATGACGCGTGTTAGCGTCGTACGGTGTTAAGAAACCGCACTACCGTATCAGTAGGTAAAACAGAGTGCAGGCGCTCTATATATCCAACAGTATCTGTCAAAAATGGTCCTTTCCAGAAGTGAAATGACCTATATCCAAAAAATGCGCTATTTATGCTCTGTTGGAGAAATTATTAAATTAATAATTTTCATTTTTTTTCAGAATAGACTAACAGTTTACCATGTCAGTACATGGTACAGTACCATGTACTGAATTCCATATTCGTAGTTCATGACTGGAGGAAATGATAAATGCCAGTCTGTTGATATTGTTGCGTACTAGATTTTTCATGTTTTATGAACTTAATACTATGTTTAGAATTCCCAACACGGAATATTTCAGAAAATAATATGACTCTGTACTTACTTGTCAAGGTAATTATCAAGATTTTTTACACTTAGTTCATGGATGGCTGATGGGCTTGTGACGTTCAGTCATTACATTTGTTTGGATTTGGGATGGTTATGAATTTTTTTTTATTGTCTGATATTTATTAATTTTATTTTTCTTAATGTTTCACTAATTTATTTGTTTTGTACTTGTTTGATTTCCAGAATCTTGAGCAAGCTTAAATTATAGGCCAAACGTCGCCAATTGACAATAATCTAGTGCAGTTTATTATTTTCTCCACATTTCCGATGTCACTCCTTCCTTGGTACGAACTATGTAGGAATTTCTTTTTTTGGTGGGAATTTTTTTTTGCTTTTAAATAGAAGCATTGAAATCGTTCTATTTTTAGATTCTCTAATTTTACTGGGAAATGATTTACAACGATCTGAAACGTAAAAATACAGTTTGACCGCCTTGTATGTATGCGCAGGTGTCCACCTGGAGGTGAACTTTTAGAAAATTGAAGAATTAAAGGACTAAAATGATTTAAAAATTGAAATTTTGTCAGATTATAGGTATTAATGAGAACTAACTCTGTGCTCAATTTCAGTCCAATCGATGCAGCCGTTTTGGAGAAATCGCCATTTGTTTCTAAATAGTTTTTCGCAAATATCTCAAAAACTACTCAGCCAATATCAATGTTTTTCTTCCAAAATATTCGTCTTGATGTCTTCTGTCTCAATCAATCAAAATATGCATATCCGTTCATAGAAAATTTCTGAGATATTTCCATTTTTCGGTTTTTTGCTCAAAATGCTTGTTAGCACTCTCACTTTTACAAAAATATATATATTAACTTGAATTTTGATATGTAGTTTTTTCGTTGCACTAGAATATTCTGTATTAAAAATATAACAAGCATGCACAGACACGGAGCAACAAATACTAGAAATATTACTATCCTAGAACGGTAAAACGGATTGATTTTGACGAATCAGGAAAAATTCACGTGCCGGCACCAGGTATACAAAAATCAGGCCCGGTAGCTCGCTTCACTTGCTCCCTCGTTGGGGTGTGACCGGTAGGGATTGGTGGAATTAGATGTGACCCATTATGGGTCGAACCAATAACTTCCCGACTAATTCCTCTTTTTCTGTTCATTAAAAAAACAAGCAGGGGGATGAACCTATTCGACAGAAGGCATGTGACCGTTACTTTACGCATTATTAGTCTTGACATTCCTTCCCACTTCAAAATTCTCCAAATTCAAAGGTTACCCTCTTCCACATTCCCCGACTTGAAAATGCAATTTCAAAATTTCCCCAACTTCAAACTTGACCCACTTCAAAATTCTTCAACTTCAAATTTGACCCACTTCAAAATTTTCCAACTTTTTTTCCAATTCTTCCTTTTTTTCAAATCGCACAATTCCAAATTAAAAAAAAAAAAACAACTGCTGAGACGATTCCGCTGAAAATCTACTGAGAATAAATTCATATAAAGAAACATCGGTTACATAACATTGATTCCAATCCCATCGTTATTTCACGGAGAATTGTCGAATTTCAATGAAATTAACGCTTTTTGCAATTTTTTCAGGAGTTTTATGCAAATATCTAAAAAACCGTTGAGTGGATTCTTCTCATAAACTAACCAGTTCTAAGTTACATTAACCCGCATCGATTGAGAAAAGAAATGTTCGAATCGCTCCATTCAGTCACAAGATATCGTTGGACAAAATTTCGGTCACATACTTACACACACACACAGACATGTCTTCAAAATCCGAGAAATGTAAAGAAATCATGGAAATTTCACATTCGATTTTCGGGGTCATTACAATAACTTACTCCCTTCGGGTCGGGAAGTTAATAATCTTCCTAGATAAATCCGAGAAAAATCCTTGAAGCACAGCAACAATTTCGCTGCTCGCACGTGAAACACGGAAAAAAACTTGAATTGAGAATAAAATATAATTGACATTGGTGGCCGAGTGGATTTAACATAACTCTAGTGTGTGAAAGTTGTGAGTTCGATTCCCCGTGGAACCGAATTTTCCAACGGAAGGCTCCGGCGAGCGGAGGTTGCTAATAGAGGCACCGCCTGTACCGGCATGAGTTTTCTGTGGTTTCCCCATGCTACTTCTGTGTTCTATAAGAGTACGAATACGGTACAGTGCAGAATCCACAGCCGCATGCATAGGGTTGGATAGAGTGCTGAATGGGACCCAAAAAGGGACTCCGAGGCCGTAAATTGAAAAAAAAAACGGTCATGAAACACAACACTCACTACTGGACAGTTTTTCGCGACAAATCTTCGTAGACTGATCGTGAAGTGCATGAAAGATGAAAGTCAAAAATACACATTTATCCCCATGATTTTATTTTTAAACAATAGGAGTCACATTCGAATCGATATTTTTATTCTGCCGCATACGATCCCGTTTCGGTCCTGCACATAAACATATAAACATCGATGTAGTCAGACCACCTCAATTGCATGTTATTTTTAATTTCTGACACTCTACACAATTTTCGACTTTTCCATGACCACTAACCAAAATAATCCATTCCCAGTACTACCCCCTCGCACTACTTCATTAGAACGTTCAAGAACACGTATTTCGTTCTCGAAAATGCAGACAATGGATTTTTCTTTTGCCTCCATATTCAGATTCCAGAAACAAACAATAAACGAAGAAAGTATTCCGTATTTTTCTCATTCTGTTGCGAATAGTGATTTTATAAAATTTTAGATGATATTAGGTATATAACTTAGGTATATAACCTTTCCGTTTCTTTATACCAATATCTACACATATCATAAGATACAATATTACTTCCGAGAGTAGAACAAATCGAATCGTGGGCTTCAATGGCTTTTTTTCCTTGTTGGAAGTTGTAGAGAATACAGTGCCGAATGTGTGGCTTATCGCTCGCCATTGTACATACTACAGTTTTGTAAAGTTACACAGCTCTTCCAGGCATGACATATAGCGTATTAAAAACAGTAATGTTCATTCTTTAAAATCGCAAACGGACGCGTAAATATTTAAATTTTAAATAAGACACTGCATTCAATGAAAAAAATGGAAAGATTAAGTTATACAGCTAATTTTTTCCCATTTAAAAAATTATTTTCAAGAAGGGTAGTTGGGTAGCCCCAAATTCAACACTCCCGGGGATAAATTTTATTGTTAATCTCATCAGTTCTCACGAGCTGTGTGTTACACCACGAAAAATTTCAAAATTGAAAAATTAGAAGAAACTAATTTTTTTCGCCGTTAAATTGCAATCTGTCAAAAAACGCAAAGAAATGTATTCTGTCTTTTTGAATGCTCTTTCGAATGGAATTGGTTAATTGGAAAAATAATTTTTCGTGGGGGTAGTTCACCCCCTAAATTTTAACCCCTGGGGATGATATTAATTCACATATTCATCATTCATCATGAGCTTCCTCCTATATGGCAAAATATTCGTCTGAGTATTCTTTTTATATACGCAAGCGACAAAATACCCTGAGAAGTGGCCAACTTCAGAGGACAGTTTTGCCCCCAAAATCCACGTATTAGCCGATAAGAAAAAATATGAGTCCCTTAGTTTTGATTCCTCTATAGCATAATATAAGTTTCATCAAAATCGAAGGCGGACACCTACCTAGGGTTCCTTGTCAGTGCTAAATTTCAGCCCAATCGATTCAACCGTTTTTGAGGAATCGCCATTTGTTTCTAAATGGTTTTTCGCAAATATCGCAAAAATGACTCAACCGATTTCAATATATTTTTTTCAATATATTCTGCTCGATGTCTTCTATCTTAATCAATCAAAATATGCATACGCGTTCATCCAAAGTTTCTGAGATATTAGGTGCATACCTTAATTTTTCTCTTTCTTTTTATTGTCATTTGGCACGTGGTGAACAGCGAAAGACAAGTGTTCATGCGTTGACCGAGGTTATGTTCGGTCAGTTTGTGTGGAACCAATCTTCCTACCTTTTGTATTTTTCCCATTGCGTGTAATTGTTTAGAGACTGCTGCTTGAGTAACTCCTAGCTGAGCTGCAAGCTCTGTCTGGGTTTGCGTCACTGAAATATACTCTATATACTGGAAAGGGTACTGAGCTGCTTGAAGCGAGCTGAGAGAGAGGGTCGAATTTGAGAGCCACCTGTCTCTCAGACAGCATTCAGTTCTTTTTGGTTGCATA
Source organism: Diachasma alloeum (assembly GCF_001412515.2). Taxonomy (NCBI): domain Eukaryota; kingdom Metazoa; phylum Arthropoda; class Insecta; order Hymenoptera; family Braconidae; genus Diachasma; species Diachasma alloeum. The sequence continues at coordinate 91,941 of NW_021681206.1, read as the reverse complement.
TGTAATTTTTGTTAAAATTCAAACTCATAACATGTGACAGTTGAAAATTTTATTCTTTCCCAATGTATACTGATACATATTTACAATTCTATTACGAGTAAATTGACATGGAAAAAATACATAAGAATATACAATTCAATAGATTCTTTATTTAATTAATCTGACAGACAATCGAAATCCTCTGAGTCAGTACCGTCCTCAGTATTCGGAATTTCAAACTTCGGTATGTCCAGTATAATTCTTGAAACAGAAAGTTGATATTTGAATGATATAAACTTTTTCAAGAGGAATCAATTCCTCAAATTCAACAACATGTCTCGAGTTTCTGATCTCTATTTGATCTTTCCAATACTGCGATGAAAAAGTAGAACGTCCCAATATTTATTTATCCTTTTAGCATCAAAACAATCTTTAACACATCAATTCACTGCGCATAACTCAACCTAAGCTTCTCAACTCGCTTGTACCATTTGTTGTTTGGCACGTTACGCGCATGCGCACCGTCGAGAGAGTGAGAGAGGTGGCCCCCAAAATCTACTTCTCTCTGGCTCGTTTTCCGTTTACGAGTCGGGCATTGCAGTGCCCTTTCCAGTATATAGTATATTTCAGTGGTTTGCGTTGAGTTTTTGCCGAGTAATTCTCACAGTTTAGCATCTTCTAATTTCAGAGACTGTCCAGGACGTTCCCGGTCACTGAGATCGAAATCACTATTTTTATAGTATCTATACCAATATTTACACGTATTATAAGACACAATATTACTTCCGAGAGTAGAACAAATCGAATCACGGGCTTCAATGGTTTTTTCCTTGTTGGGACTCTCAGAGAATACAGTGCCGAATGTGCTGCGTATCGGTCGCCATCGGATATACTACTGTTTTGTGAACTTGAACAGTTCTTCCAGGTATGACTTATAGCGTATTAAAAACTGTAAGATTGACTCTTCAAAAATGCAAACGGGCGCGTAAATATTTGAATGTTAAATAAGACACTGCACTCAATGAAAAAAAATGGAAACATTAAATTATACACCTAATATTTCCATTTTTCGGTTTTATGTTCAAATTCCTTATTAGCACTCTCACTTTTGTAAAAATCGACGTATTAACTTGAAGTTTGGTACAAAGTTTCCTCTTTGCACCAGAATGTTTCATATTGAAAATGGGCTAAATCGGATAGTTCCTTTAGGAGATATTCAAATTTGTATCTAAATCTATTTTCTTGAATATCTGATAAATTACTCAACCGTTTGCAATTTTTTTTCAAAATATTTTTCTCGATGTCTCCTATTTCAGTCAGTCAAAATATGCATACCCTTTCATACAAAGTTTCCGAGATATTTCAATTTCTCGGTTTTTCGCTCAATATCCTTCTTAGTATTCTCACTTTTGCAAAAATCTGTATATTAATTTAAAATTTGGCATGCCGTCTCCTCGCTCACCAGAATGGAGAAGAACATACCACAAAAATTACTATGCTAAAATCGATTCATTTTGACAGACCAGAAAAAGTTCACGTGCCAGCACCGGGAATGCAATAATCTTTCGCGTTAAATCCGAGAAAATTTCTTGAAGCACAGTAACAATTTCGGTGTTCGTACGGGAAATTTTTCGGATTCATCAAAATGACTCCATTCTGCACACAGTGATTTTTCTGGTAATTTTTTCTCCGTGCATACTAGTTTGACGTTGGAAAAAATTCTTGCAGCGTTGAAACTTTTAGGATGAAGTGAAAATATTCGGATAAAAAAGTGAACCAAAAATAAAATTGAAAAAAAAGTGAATGACTATCATGAATAGAAATAGAAAAATACAAACAAATAAGGATTTGAAAATAATTTAGGAAAATAATTTACGAGTCTCGGAATGGACGACTTTATCTGGTCAGGTTTTCCTCTAACTTGGGTTTTCCTCAAACCTTTACGAGGAAATGCGGTAGGAGGTTGAAGTGAGTCTGGTTGGGGGGGGGGCTCTATTAAGGCGAAAATTGCAAAAATGAAAAGAAATATCCCAGAGTGAAAAAAAAATTACTATGCTGCAACCATTCGGAAGCATACCACCAATTTATTCATGAGGGAGAAAGCATTATCATATTGCTCAGTGACATGTTCACCATCATATGCTCGCTCAGATATTATATGGTCACTGCCCCCTGCTTGTTTTGATGATTGGAAAGTTCAACATTTATTTGAAACAAAATAACGTGAGTGGCATTTACGCTTGTTTAATCGAAAATGATTGGATATTTGTTGCTCTGTTCCAAAAAAAAATTGAAAACCATTATTTCGATTATATTTCCAATACCGAGCATAAATAGCGCATTTTTGAGAAATAAGTCACTTTAATTTTGGAAATGACCATGTTTTGTGGTTATATGACTATTACTAAGCTGGCGATATTGACAGAAAACAATATCTCTTTAATTTTTATCTCGAGCAGTGGAATGATTCTTCAATTATTGAAAAACAGGAACTCATAAAAAAAATCAATGATTTAACGGAATTTCTTATTCATGTAGCCTTGATACGAAGAGAGCTCTTAAGAGCTTTGAACTTGAAGATTTTTGCCTTGTGCATAAAATTTGCGATGCAGTCAATAGCGCCACGATTAACTTCATTTCAACCGAGGTCTAACCGTGGGTAGGTAAACCAAAAACTGTCTCTCAGCGCTAAAGCTCAAATTATTCGTGAATGCGCACAACCACGCGCAATGAATTTAGTTAACAATAAAATAGATCTTGAATTTTTCAAACTTCCAGTATTTGTAATGCTCTCTTTTATCGTGAGAATTGATGAAAAAAGCAAACAAAACGTGACGTTATCGTTTAAAATACAAGTTTTTCAACGTTTTTTATTGAAAATTCACTATTGTAAGCAGCTAGGAATTGGAAAAATATTTCATCCTATATATTCTCGAAGGTTCTGACGGATTACTCGATAGGGGGTTTGAGTTGTTCATGCAGTCAAGTGCTAGTCGATCACGTTCGATTGATCGACCAACGATGGACTAGCAGTCGACCAACAATTGACCATTGACCGTCAATGGACTAACCATCGACCAGCAATCGACCAATGATTGATCATCGATCGAATAATCCTCTACTAGTGGTCAACTAACCATTTGTCGACAATCGACCGAGTGAATAAGTCGACCTCCTGTTGAGCCACCATCGAGTAGCCATCGATGGGTTTGTCAAGGAGTGGCAGGAAATGAAATATTTTGGTATTTCGAGGAAGGAAAATCTGACTTTGCGCCTACGCCGTGACCAAAAGTAACATCCTGACCACGGGAGGTTAAATAAAGGACCCTTAACCAAATGCTTACGAAACTCGCCTTTGGCTCGGGTGATAATTCTGCACGTGGATACGACTCCGTTATTTTCCCTCCTTAGGTAGGGAATATACTATTCTTTCTGTTCCCTAGTTTTAAATAAACCAGTCCTGAAGAGGAGCCGTATAATGATCAATTCGCCGGCTGATTTACGATTGCAATCCGACTGTTCAAGCTCTGGCCTAAAATTAGGCCAAACAGGCCCCCTTCCCCCTCGGTAACCTTCGGCCATCAACAGATCACGCACGAATACGACAGTGCGTATCTTGATGGTCAGTACATCATCGACACCGAACCGGAGCGGATAACCATCTTGGCAATTATCGGGAATCTTATCGTGCAGAGTATCGAACATTATCGTTAATGATCGGAACAATCATCTACATATTTCGTGTTTATTGTACAGTCCACTCCGGGACTTCAACTATTTATTTGTCAATCATCGAGTGTATTTTTCAGTGCATCAAATTTTAAATATAGTGACAACCAACGAAATTCATCCACATTATTTTCCGGCATCACATCCCGTTTCATTTTCCTTCCCGGCCTTCCAATCATCAATACCCCACGATTTTTATTATTTGGTCCTTCGAACCGGATGCGGAAGTAAAAAGTGCAGTGGACAATCATCGTGAGTAAAAGACAGTGTAAGGAAAATTAACGTCTGTGAAAACCGACGCCGTGATTTCCACGATTTTCGGAGTTCACACAACTTCTTCGAGAGAAATCATCCAAGGTCGGACACTCAACGAGGCACAAAGGCAATTTAGTTTATTGCCTTTGCTTACATCGGTCGCAGAGGCCACTCACCACGAGGAACGTTGTGAAGTCACCCTGGAGACTCAACGATCGACACATCGCCACTCGCCGTAGCACTTCGGCAATCCACGGAATCGTCTATCTCCATCCACTCGCAGCCGTAGCGTGCACACTGCACCTCTTCCCCACTTGGTCACTCAACATATCTGGGAGCGGCAACTTCTCGGCGGAACACAGCGCGGCAGTCTGTAATCCCACGGTCGGTAACTCAACGGCAGATGAGAGCAACAAACTCACGTCTGTCTTTCCAGCGGAATCAACCTCATACTGGGCTGAAGTAGTAGAAGAGGTAGAGGCAATCGAGAAATTTATCAAGGACATAGTCTACAAAATGGTAAATCATGTCAGCTATTCGGAGGAGCCGCAACAAACGAAGAGGATAATAACCCCCTGGCCGAGCAGCTTTTAGCTGAAGGCCAGACTACAATTGAATCGGTTAACGAACCTGAAGAACATCATCGGGGAGGTCAACATGGAGGGAATCGGCAGCCTGACCTCAGATGACATTAAGGCGCACTAACACATCGTGGAAACTCAGTGGACGAACTTCTCCTCGTACCACGAGGCACTGATCAAGGGTGGAACCGAAGACGCCCTTGAGCATCCGTACTTTGTGGAGGACGTTCCAGCAAGCTCTCAGCGCATACTCCAAGGCCACGAAAGATCTTGGGCGTATCATGGCGCATATTCGGGTGAAGCAACGGTACGAGACATCATCAAGAGCATCATCAATCAGCACTCTTCAAAGAATTGACATCCCGGAGTTCTCTGGGAAGTACTCGGAGTAGAAGGCCTTCTACGACGCCTTCGTATCACTCGTCCACGAGAACCCGAAGATTCCGGACGTGGAGAAGATGAGAAGGCTGAAGGGTGCCCTGCAAAGACAGGCTAAGGCGCTCATCAAGAACATCGGAGTTGAAGCAGTCAATTACTCCATCGCTTGTAAGAAACTCATCGCACGCTACGAGAATCCGAGGCTCATAATGGCTTCTCACTTGAATCGGATCCTCAACATGGAGCAGCTCACAGAGAAGTCAGCTGCGGGGTTGTTGGCTGTCGTCAACATGACGACTGAGGCCCTGGAGGTATTCAAGTCACTTGGAGCTCCCACCGAATAATGGGACATCATCGTGGTCCACATCATAAGGAGGATCATCGACGCAGACACCAGGGAGGCTTGGGAGGTGAAGCTCGGGGATTCAACTCAACCCCCACTGTTGAAGGTCTTCCTGGTTTCTCCAGGCTAGAACTCGCACCTTGGAGAATGTGGATCGAGAAGAGTACAACGGGACACCTACGAATGCAGCACCCAAGCAGAAGCCAACAGCGAAAGTGCACCAGGTATCAGCGGAGAAATGATCGGGGAAATCATCAACTGCACAACCCAGCGCAGCAACAGGCCCATCATCGAATAGGACATGCCTAGCATGTAACGGCACCCATTGGCTGGGGATTGAGTGCCCGGCGTTCCTGGCCATGGTGACAAAAAGCTATTCGTGGAGAACAACAGGCTGTGCTACAATTGCTTGGGCCTCTACCGAGCCCACAAGTGCAAGAGTGATCGGCGATGCAAGACGTGTCAGGGCCTCTATCACACACTTATCCACATGGTCCCAGGCAATACAGGGTCGTCAACGACAGAGTCATCACGTACCTCAACACTATCAAAACACGCCACGAGCGGTTGAGTATCAGATTACCATTTCAGTAATTTGAAGTAAACTCACCTGCTGTGTTTGTTGACAGACAACTGGACCATCAGTACGCAACAGACATTTGTCCATTAGGAGCCTGTCAACAAGTCATCCGGTCCATCATCATGCCAAGACAGCATTACATATCAAGTCATCTGTGAGGTCACTCATCGAGTGGAAGAGATCAATGACCTCTCACAATTAGCTTGGAGATCCTGGACAATCAGAGAAATACTAGGTGGGACATCAACCTCATTTAAACTCATGCATCGTGGAGATCATCGTCAATCAGAGAAATACCAAGTGAATAATCAATCAGAACCATACCAGATGAGTCCAGTGAACACCATCAACGTTTTGGAAGTTCATCGACCTCATCAGAAAGCAACTCAACTGGTAATCTTGGCACCGGCGAGGGTCATCCCCCTCAATCATCACGGAAATTCAAGGCCAGCACGAATCCTCATCGATCAGGGCTCAGAGATATTATTAGCCTCTGAACGCTTGGTCAATCAACTTCATTTGGAGCGGAGGTCATCATCACCCATCGTCGTCGGTATAGGAGAAACCTCATCGAGAAGCACGCGTGGTGTCGTGACACTCGCCTTACAACCGAGGTATGACCCCGCTGCTCAAATCAACATGGACGCCCACATACTGAGCAAGTTCACGGTGAATTTACCGCCATTTACTTGCGAATCAACTATTCCTCATCAATTAAGAAAACTTCAACTAGCAGATCCACAATTCTTAAAACCTGGGACCGTCGACATCATCATCGGAGCTGACTACTACGGGAGAATCATCGGCGAGACAATCATCAGGTTCAAGGAAACGCATCTAATAGCTCAACAAACCGTTTTCCGCTGGACTATATTAGGGGTCAGTCTGCTGGACCGGCTGTGCTCCAAAATCATCGTTAAAAGTAATGAAACAGACAGTGAAGCAAGAGCTCTTGGAACTCCTGAAGAAATTTTGGACTCAAGAAGAACTACCAGATACATCATCATCGTCAGTCTCGACGAAGGCTGAAGCGGAGTGTGAACAGCATTTTATCGAGACTCTTCGACGAGATTCGAAGGGACGCTACATAGTGCGTCTCCAGTTTAAATCATCGCCAGCCGCCTTGGTGGATACAACATCATCGGCCAAGAGACGATTGTAGAAGCTCATCAGACGACTCTCATCAGATCCGGACACTCATACCCGATACAAGAAATTCATCGAGGAATATGAGGCCTTGAACCACATGCAACGAGCATCATCGACGTCGGAGCTGGAGCGGGCATATTATTTGCCTCATCACGCAGTGCTTAAGCCAGATAGCACGACCACAAAATTGAGAGTGGCGTTTGACGCCTCGCACCGCAGGTTATCGGGGTTGTCATTGAATGATATCTTCTATCCGGGACTCAAACTGCACGTCAACAGTTCCGACGTCCTCTGACTGCGTCGGCATCACCTTGTTTTTGGCACGGACATCGTGAAGATGTTCCGCCAGATCGAGGTTTATGAAGATGACTGGCACTATGAACGAATTCTCTGGGAGGACGACAGCGGCCAACTCATTAAATATCAACTGATGACAGTCACCTATGGCACCAGCTGTGCACCCTGCTCTGCTCTGTCTCTGCTCTACCACTTGGAGACATATCAACGGCAAAGAAAATCGGCGGACTGCGCATCCAGGGGCCTATCATCAAAACAACTGACGGAACATCATCTGTGGTGGACAGGACCCTCATGGCTTGTCCTGTCACCGGGTCAGTGGTTAGCCTCACCAATGGACTTACCATCATTAATGGAAGTATCATCAGAAGCGGCTCGGGAAGGGAGACCGCCAATCAACAGCTCGGATTCAGTGTAAATCGCCGAGGCGGATGCACTGCTCATTACATACTCATTGTTGACGAAGCTCTTGCGGATCATAGCCTGAATCCATCGAGTCGCAAGACGCTTCCAACTGCAGCCGGCACCGGAATCTGCCCAATTAGAACCACAAGAGCTCGAAGAAGCCAGACTGTTTTGGGTTAGGTACACTCTACAGCTCTACTTCGAGGCGGAAATCAACACCTTATGGACAGGCAACTCACTGGCAGTAAATCATCGAACGGCGATGCTGACGCCATATCTGGAGCACTGCGTCATACGCTTGGGCGGACGTCTACGAAAATCAACGTTGGATCCGGAGGAGAAAAATCCAATTATTCTCCCACGCCACTCACCGCTATCAACGCTCATCAACGGAGTTTCCATGGAGGCACTCAACTCACTTTGCCATACATTCAGCAGAGATACTGGATCATCGGTGGAGTAGCTCCAATACGTTCACACATCATTTAGTGCGTTATTTGTTCACGTCGTCGAGCACTGAGGACTCAGCGGTTAATGGGACAGCTGCCAGCGCGACGAGTGACACCATCAAGGGTTTTCCTCCACTCAGGAGTGGACTTCGCCGACCTAATCAACGTCCTGAAATGGAGAGTGTCAGGGGAAAACAAAACAATGTACAAGGCGTACACGCCTTAATACATCTGTGTTTGTATGCTTCGTCACATCAGCTACTCATCTGAAAATGGTAATGGATCTGTAAATGGTAAATCGTAACGGATCTGATATTGGAGGGTTTCATCGCAGCGTACAAACGCTTCACTTCAAGACGGTATCTGTGCGATACTGACCAGTGACAGGGGACTCAACTTCATCAGGGCAGAGAGAGAACGCCAGAATCTTTTCGACTAGGCATCCAGCAAATCAACTGTCATTAGAGATCGGCTAGCATCCAACAGAAATGGAAATTCAACCCCTCTCATTCGCCACACATGGGAGGCAAGTGGGAGGCCGCTGTGAAGTCAACAAAACCTCACCTCAGGAGGATCATCGGGGCTTCGAACATAACGTATGAAGAATTACGTACGATTCTTCTGACTTAGGTTGAAGCCATACTCAACTCTCGACCACTCTGTCCACTCACCAACGACCCGCAAGACATATCAGCCCTGACATCGGGGCACTTCATCATCGGGGAACCGCTCTCAGCGGTTCCTGAACCATCGCTCCAGCAAATCACCACGGACAGACACAGCGGGTGGTAAATCATCACCCAGAGGCTCCAAAACTTCTGGGATCATTGGGCACGAGAGTGTATTCATCGATACCAACAAAGCTACAGGTCGAAACTGCCAACGCACGTAATCAAAATTGGTTCGTTGGTGTTCAACACGCTGTTCATCACGGTGTTCTTGAAATTCATCCAGGACAGAACAACCTGACAAGAGTTGTTAAACTGAGGAAAGGTCATCAGGAAATGCAGCGGGCAATCCGTCGACTTGTTCCATTGCCCATCAACACAGATCTACTGAAGGATCAATAGTGAGGACGATCAACTATACATCGTCACCAGGAGATGACGCAGGGCGGGCGGGATGTTCAAATTCTGGCCTAAAATCGGGCCAATCACGCCCCCGTCCCCCTCGGTAATCTTCGGCCATCAACGGATCACGCACGAAGACGGCAGTGCGTGCCGTGGTGATCAGTATATCGACACTGAACCCGATCGAGTAACCATCTTGGCAATTATGGGGAATCATATCGGACAAAGTATCGAACATTACCGTTACTTATCGGAACAATCATCTACATATTTCGTGTTTATTTTACACTCCACTCCGGCACTTGAACTATTTAGGTGTAAATTATCGAGTGTATTTTTCAGTGTATCAAATTTTCAATATAGTGACAATCAACGAAATTCATCTACGTTATTTTCCGGCATTTCATCCCATTTCACTTTCCCTCCCGGCCTCGCAATCATCAAAATCCCCAGATTTTTAACACTGACTGATGTCGTTCTTTAAAAACCTCATCTAACCGTAAGGTGAATTATTTAAACATAAATACCTTATTTATTTTTCAGATTGTCTGAGAGAAATTGCGTAGAGTTGATAACAAAATTGATTGAATTGAATCTACTAGACGTCATTTTCACTGCCGATGGAAAGGAATACATTACTCCACAATATTTAGAAAAGGAAATTCGTGATGAATTGTACCTGCATGGTGGGAGAATAAACTTAGTGGAATTAACAAAAATTTTGAATGTTGATTTGTTCCACATCACGAGAACTGCGAATGACATTGAGAGACATGACAAGAGTGTCAAAGTAATTTTGGGCCGTCTAATCATAGACAAGAGTTATATGGTTAAGATTGTGGCGGAAATCAGTGATACATTGAATCAGATTGGGTTCATCAATATTGCGGAATTGACGCTGCATTATGATCTACCAGATAATTTTCTGCAGCCTCTGGTGGAAAAGGCACTAGGAAAAACGATTCATGGCACACAGGATAAGCAGGACCCTAAAATTTTTTACACCGAGGGATTCATTACTACGAATAAGGCTAAGATGAGCGGAGCCTTCTTTGCTATTACGAAACCTACGCCATTAAGTGCTGTTATGGGACAGTGCAATATACCTGAAAAGATATTTTCCGGTACGGGAAATTCTAAAAAACATCGATTTTCCATATATTTACGTAAAGAAATTATACAGGATTTCCCAAAACTCACTATACTTATCGTGAGGTTAGTTGGAGGGAGTCAGTTGGAGATAAAGTTTGAAAGATTTTTCTCCTCCGGCGTTTTTTTTAAGAAGGGTCAACAAAATAAGAATCCATCGCACCTCGTTTTAGATAATTCATAGCTTCCCTCTCGTTTCGGATGGAGGTATCAAAAGGATGTCATTCCATTGGGTATTTAGTGCACTACGATCTGAAAAAATGGTCTTCTATCATCATGACCGGATGAGGAAGCCGGCGATGAATTCCGCCGTGGCGTAAGAGCTAGTTGATTTCAACATGCAATGCGACCCCAAAAATCAGAGTCAATGTAAAACATTCATATGTTCACTCCGATTTCATATTAAAGGATGGAATTGATTAAAATCGATCACACCTTCAATGCCATCATCCATTCACGTCAAATGGGGAAAGGCATATGATTTCTCTGTCGGCGAATAGAGTTGGATTGGCTGTTTTTTCTTTGATAACTCATAAATAGAGCGTCGAAGACAAAAATGTAATGAAACTTTTCATTTCCTAATGCCCCCTCCCCTCCAGCTAAACTTACGATAAATATACGATGAGTTTTGTGACACTGTTCGAGGCTGGGTCTGAGATCTGTGGAAATTATGAGCGATGGGCGAGATAAAAACGGATTCTAACGGGAGCGGGAGAAGGTTCGCAAATCACTACACGTGCACGTTGGTCACAAAAGTCAATTTCATTATTAAATAAAGTCAATTATTTACACGTGTTAGCTTTAGCGTGATTACCGAGATGGTCAAAACAAATGCGCGGGTCACAAAACTATTAAATAAACGCAGTTTACAGAATTTAGGTAGCGCAGGGCAATTAGTTCTAAGAACTTGAGCAAAATAGCGACTTCGCGGAAAAGTGATATACACTGTACGATGGCCGATATGCAAATGAGGCCGATTGAAAGACCGGAAGGTGGCAGGTGTCGATCATCGTGGGTCCAAACGGGCCCCAATTTAAATGAGAGCGTTCGCTGGACACCTGTTTATCAAGTGGCGCCTCAGGCATCGGAGGTGACAGGCCACTGGTCAGTTCAGTCGTTTGCGCAGGTCAGTTAGGAGAAGCCATGGAAGCATGCGAGAGGAGCGAGTATGAGTGTGTGAGGAAAACAATTCGGTAGAAAACCGAACATTCTCCCCCGCCGTCAGCAGCTGCTGACGTCACTGAGTTGGTCTGAAACAAAAAGAGATTAATCGAGCTCAGGACAAAGATTTCTCGACGATCAATATCACCATCGTAGTTCACCAGTGACGGTCAGGTGTGAGTACAGCCGAGGATGTAGGAGGCGTAAATTCCGTCAGACCCTGGCAGACTCACGTCCACTCCGGACTAGTTGCCACAGAGAGGGTCGTAAATCCTCACCATGACCCAATCTGAACATGGACTATGATGAACTCGATGATATAGAGCTGTCATCACATGAGATGATCCTAGTTGTCGCTGGTCGAGGTGATCTTAGGTGTCGCTGGTCGAGACGATCTTATGTATCGCTGGTCGAGACTGGCAGTAGAGCGAGTTTCGAGATGGGCCGTTATAGAGTAGAACTGGACGTCTTGATGGTTACCACCCTGGTGAGTCCATCTCTACCAGAATGGAGAGCGATGATTCGAGCGAGAGGCCACTTCGTTGGTGAAAACCTCTCGTCGGTGAGAAGTACTGTAGAGCCAATTCTGATGTCGTGAGATGGGTGGTGCCACTTTGAGATAGACTGTAGATGCTGAAGGTAGCTAGTGGACCACTGCTTCCAGAAGTACTGAACCTTCTGCTGGATGAGCTGCCAACGAGATAGGCGAGCGACGTTCAAATGCTCCAGCGAAGGGTCAGGAACAGAGGTCAAGGCCTGGACAATCAGCAAATGACCTGGTGTGAGCGCGTTGACGTCATCAGGACCTTCTGATAGTGGTTCCAGTGATCGCGAATTGAGCACAGCGTCAATAGGGCATCGCCGATCGTTCGTTTGAGATGAAACTTCATCGACTTTACCACGGCTTCCCATTTGCCTCCAAAGTGTGGTGCACCTGGAGGGTTAAAAGACCATCTGGTTCCATCGCTGAGCAAGAGTTGGGCTAGTTTGTCCAATTCCTTAGACGTCATTGAGAAGAGCTTCTTCAATTCCTTGTCGGCTCCCAAGAAGTTCGTTCCGCAGTCTGAGAACAAGTTCTTGCAGAGTCCACGCCGGGCAATAAAGCGACGATACGCAGCGATGAATCCATCGGCTGCGTAATCTGCCACGACCTCAATATGGACTGCGGACGTGGTCATGCAGACGAAGATCGCGAGCCATCCCTTGTACGACTTGTGACCACGTCCCTTCCACGAGCGGAGCGACACTGGTCCGGCGTAGTCAACTCCAGTGTTGAGGAACGCTCGGCCAGGGGTGAGACGAGCAACTGGGAGCTGGCCCATGAGCTGTTGGGCTCTGATCCCTCGCTGTCTGGCGCATGGAATGCACCTCAGGATGAATGATCTTACCGGGGCTCTCCCACCGAGGATCCAGTAAGACCTTCTGAGTTGACCGAGAGTGAGCTGCGTTCCTCCATGCAGAGTCCTGAGATGGGCATCTCGAATGATGAGCTGAGCGAACTGGGAATCTCGAGGTACGATGATCTGATGCTTATTTTCGCAGTCAAGCTGACCAAATTTTAGGCGCCCTCCAACGCGTAGAACTCCCCGGTGGTTCAGGAACGCTGTCAATCGAGTGAGTGAGTGAGACGAACTAAGACGTTGCCCTCTGGACAAGGTCGTAAGCTCAGCTCAGAAGTGCGCAGACTGAGTCAGCTTGACCCAAAGCAGCCGGTCCTGCTCGATGTCACCAGGGTTCAGAGCTGTTGCTAACGATGATCCAGGGATTCTTCTGAGACGAGCAATGACGCGCTGGCAGATGGCAGTAACTCGGAGCAGTTTGTCGAGTGAATCATAGCGATGAACTAGATCCCAAATCTCTGGGCGCTGGACCATCACGTTGAGAACGACACCAGGTTTCTCTTCAAGACCCGCTGATGCCACTGAAGCAAGCTCTAGAGATGGCCACGACGATGAGCTTTTCATGAGCCACGGTGGTCCGTGCCACCAGAGTTCATGTGCAGAGAGCTGAGCTGTAGTTAGTCCACGAGATGCGCAGTCAGCTGGGTTTTCCTTGCCAGGAACGAGTTTCCATTGTGCTCGCGAGGTCTCTTGTATGAGCTGGTCACGATTTCTTACGAACTCTTTCCATCTGGACGGGTACGAGTTGATCCACGTAAGCGCAACTGATGAGTCGGTCTATAAGAACGTCGGAGCGTTCGAGAGACTGAGCTCTCCTTTCACGTACTTTACGAGTTTGGCAAGCATAACCGCAGCTGTGAGCTCTAGCCTTGGGATTGTCAGCCGTTTGAGAGGAGCTACTTTCGTTTTCGCGCAGACCAAAGAAATCCGAGGCTCTTCATCTCCATTAAAGACTTTGAGATAGACTACGGCTGACATCGCGAGAACAGAAGCATCTGAGAATCCATGAATTTCAGTCGACGAATTCTGGAGAAGGCCTAATCATCTTGGAACAGATAACTTCGAGAGCAGAGTGAGATCATTCCGAAAACTTTTCCAACGCTGGGCAACTTGTTCTGGGACTTCCTCATCCCAACCAAGCTTTCGAATCCAAGTCTCCTGCATGAGTAGTTTCTCTCTGATCACGACAGGAGATAGAAATCCGAGCGGGTCGTAGATCTGAACGATCTCTGAGAAGATATTCCTCTTAGAAACTTTTGATTCATCGCTGGTCCGACTTGAGAAGATGAAGTTAGCCGAGCTGGGCTGCCACGACAAGCCAAGAATCCGCGTCTCCGAATCCTCATAAACTCGCTGGTCATTGGAGGCACTATCAGGAGCGAGCCACTGGAGTAACGCTGGACTATTACTATGCCATTTTGCCAGAGGCATTCCTCCAGCAGCGCAGAGATCACGAACTTCTTGCGCGGTCCTGACGAGTTGGTCATGCGTGTCCACACCTCCACAGATGTCGTCAACGTATCTTCCTTTCACGATGGGCGAGACGGCCAAAGGGAACCGATGTCCTTCATCCTCAGCCAGCTGAGGAAGGACACGGTTTGCGAGAAACGGAGCTGATCTCGTGCTGTATGTGACTGTTGTCAGTTGATACGTGACTAGTTCTCCACTTGAGTTGGTCCATAGAATCTGCTGCAGGGGCCAGTCATCCTCGTGAACTCTATTCTGGC